>NC_061108.1:12725719-12735719 GCF_015104395.2 Macrobrachium nipponense
TGATTTTTGAGCCAGCACTGATCCTTATAAAATGTTATTGCTTGTGTTTTTTCAACAGAAAATTTAAATCCAACAGATAATGCCCATTGTTCAGTTTTAGCTATGGAGATATTTAAAATTCTTTAGATGTGGCGTAGGTTGTTTGAAGTGTAAAAATTGGCAAAATCATCAAGATATAAGCTGTTGTTTACATCTTTTGGAAGCATTTTAACAATATTATTGATTGCTAATCCAAATAATGTGTTGCTTAGTACGCTGCCTTGTGGGATACCTTCTTTTATTTCAAATGTTTCAGATAATACTCTTTCAATTTTAGTCTGGAATGTTCTTTCTGTTTGGAAATTTCGTATAAAAATTGGGAGTTCACCCCTTAGATTTATGTCATATAGAGATTTTAAGATTAAATATCTACATGTTGTATCATAAGCCTTTTGAATGTCGAATAAGACTGCGACAGTAATTTTCTTGTGTACAAATCCTCTTTTGATTTGATCTTCTAGTGATGTTAATGAGTTTAAAGTTCAATGATTTTACCTACTTCCAGATTGGGTTGCTGCTAGAACTTTATTCTCCCTAAATACCATATAAGTCTATTATTTACCATCGTTTCCATGAGTTTACAAAGACAACTAGTTAGTGATATAGGTCTATAATTATTCACTGATGTTGGCTTTGCCGGGTTTGGGTATAGGAATTACAATAACGTGTTTCCATGCTTTGGGAAGTAGTTTCTTTTTCCATAGGTGATTATAAAATATTAATAAATATTCTTTGGCTTTAATGTTCAGATGTATAAGGAGTTCAATAGAGATATTATCCTTTCCTGGGGCAGAGTTACTACAAGTTTTTAGTGCAGCATCAAATTCTTCTAATGTAAATGGGACATTGTAGTATAATTGTTGACTTGTTTCAAAATTAATTATATGTTTCTCTTCATTCTTTTTTCTAATGCGAAAATGTTCATCTAAATTCAAGCTATTGCCTATTGATTCTAGGTGGCGACCTATTACATTTGATATTTCTTTTAAATCATGAACTCTTTTCCCATTATTTAATATTGGGGATCTAGGTGATCGACTATATTTGCCATTAATTTTTCTAAATCTATTCCACATTTGTTTAACAGTATCACCTGAGAAGTCTGGGACGTAATTATGCCAAGATGATTTCCTATTGCTAATAAATTTTTTCCTGAATTAAGCAGATATATTATTCAATAAAGGTTTGATATAATCAATTTCCATAGCTATTAATACTAACCCTTTCAATGTATATCTATTACTTTTATATAATTTGTTATATCTTTGCTTTAGTCTGTCTAATCGTCTGCTCATCTTGTGCTTCAATATGATAATATCTGAAAGTTCTCTAGACCACCATGGAACAGGATTTATTTTTGGCATACAAGTTGTCATTGGTATTGATTTATTTCCAGAACTAATTGCGAAATCTGTAAAATATGAATTCATTTCATTGTGATCATTGTTACTTTGGAAAGGGGAAACATTTTTGGTAACTAAATTATACTTTTCCCAATCAGTTTTTTTTAAATCAGATTTTGGTATAAATTGTTGATGATTATCTTCAAGACATGTGATTACGATTGGGTAGTGATCGCTGGTATAAAGGTCATCCAGAGTATTCCATTCTAATCTGTCTACCAACGAAGTGGAACAAATTGACAGATCTACAGATGACAGGGTCCCATGAGTTTTTGAAAAGTATGTTGGGATTTCATTTTCATTCAAACAACAATAGTTGTAATTAAGTATTAGATTTTCTATGTCTTTACCTGCTCTATCTACGTCGATGGTACTGGCATCCCATAAAGGGTGGTGAGCATTAAAATCACCTAAAACTAGAATTGGCTCATTGAACTGTGATAAAATATTTGATAATTGGGCCATATATCATAATTTTCATTAGGTTGATTATATAGACTGCAGACTAAAATGCTAGTTTTGTTTATCATATGCAGGCAAATTGAAGATATTTGAAATGAATTATTGTTAACTGTAACTTTATCATAGGTTACACGATTATGAACATATATTGCTGTTCCTAACTTGCCTTCTCCCGAAACGGAGGATGCCAGAAAGTAATTACATGTTGATGGGACTGGATTATTAACGTGTTGTAAACATTTGCACATTGGTTCATGTTGCTTTAGGAGTCTTTGTATTTCACCCAAGTGCATTCGTGTTTTCAGACCGTTTATGTTCCATTGGATAATAGTATATTTGAATGGAACGAAAGTTAAAAGATTATTTTGTATTGTTGGTTTTATATATATATATATATATATATAATTTTTTAAAACTATTGGTAATTATTCACTTAATTAGCTTTAATTTTCTTTTTGGGTTTTTGACATTTCTGTGTTATCTTCTGATTCAGTAGTGAGTTTAATTCCTTCTTGTTTGGCTAAGAAATTGTCTAACACTGCTATTTTGCTCTTACGATAGTATTGTAAGTGTCTAATACACATACAATCTTTGGTATGTAATTCTAGCTGGCTTGAGATATTATCTTTTCTAGCTAAGAAATTCCTTATCGCGTTTATCAGTTTTTCTTTACTTAAAGGTTTCGTTTCTTTGCAATCTTGCAAAAAACATTTATGGCATCCACACCGTTCATGGTGAGATTCGGTTTGAGGTGATACGCCTTCTTGGATACACTGCTGACATTCACAATTATCGTTTTGTCTTCCTTGGACTGATTGAAATTTGTATTTAAATTTTCTTGGAAAGACTGGTGAAGGGTTTATTTCTTCAGATTTACTTTGAAAAACTATAGAAGAATTCATTACTTTAAATTTACTTGGAAAGACTGGTGAAGGACTTATTTCATCATTATTATCTAAATTAGGGGATGTTTTCCTGTTGATTTTAGGCATTTTCTTCTTGATGTCATTAGTAATAATTTGAGCTTTTTGGAGGGAAATGATTTCTCTTTCTCGTTTTCTTCTTGTTTGGTCAGCATGATCTTCCTATCCAGAGTCGAGAGATGGCAATTCTTCATCTTTCATTAGTATTTCATAAGGGTTGCTTATTAGTACTGTATTGCTAGATTCTCCAAGAGACTTTTTGTTAATTTCTAAGTTTGATGACCTTGTTGTTTGTTTTTCGTTAGTTTTTCCAGGTATTATAAAATGTTTCTTGGGCATTACTTTTTCTACAGCGTCTCGATATGATTTATTTCTAGCAGGGTCCATTAAACCTCTTGATTTTAATTCTTGCTTTCCTTCTGGAATTGACATGCCAGACCTGCTTATTAGTAGTTTTAATTCAGTGTTATATATGTAGAGTGGGCATATCTTTGATCTCGCATGATGGTCTTGTCCACAATTACTACAACTGGGAACGCCACAGTTCCAGGTGGTTTCTTGATCTTCTGAACCACAGAATGCACAAATTGGTTCATTTCTACATTTGTTTTTTGTATGTCCATACTTAGAGCAATTTGTGCATTGAAGAGGCTTTGGTACATGGGGTAATACCTGTCTTCTCTGGCCTTCTATTTTAATATTAGGTGGAAGAGTCTGACCTTCAAATTTAATTTTAGCTATTCTCCATTTTTTCCCTGCTGTCTTTTATTTGGGATTTCATATACTTTTACGTTTTCAATATTGGGATATCTAATTTTTAATGAGTTCAATAACAATGTCTCATCTGGTAGGCCATCACAATCATTATTGGATGTTAACATTACTGTTCCCTCAATGCTGATCAATTTGTCATGTCTTTCGACCGTGACATTTATCCCGTTCAAATTATTAACCATTTGATAATTTTCTGATTGAAGTTTTGTGGTAGCTTCCACTATCCATTCTTTTCTTGTTACAGATCTAAATGTAATTTCTTTGGTCGGGTACTGAGCTAATAAAATATTTTCCAATTTAGCAGCGGTCAGCTCTGTTTCTGTTTTAAAAACCAAGTATCTTGGCCAAGTGCCATATCCTAATAATGGGTCAAAGTGTACCAATGTAGAATCTGCTCTGTATTTAGGTCTTCTGTTTCGAAAACTGTCAATATTTTCTCTTTTTTCATTTGTTACTGGAGAAATTTCCTTTTGTGGCATTAAGTATGGTTCCATAGTTATTATGTTTGATTTGGGTATGGATCTAATCATCGTTTACTTCTTTGTTTACACTTTCCTGAGCCAGTTCCAAGTTCATTCCAGGGTGGTCAACAATGGGGGCTAATGTATCATCCATAGATACGAGTACTGCATTATTTCAGCCAGTTAGTCCTCCGCCCACCATATTCCTCAGTAAAACGGAGCCCAACAAGGGACGGATGTGTTATGCGACTTGTAGTGGCCACCCCCAGAGGCTACAACCTGGTTATACACGGCTCCCAGAACTTGAGGCGTCATCAGTCCGTCGAGATCAGACCAAGTTCTGGGGGCCATGTTTGATATGACTTTCCCCTCGCTTGGGCACGTCAGGTACTCGAATTCTGCGGGTGGAGAGACATGTCAGTCCTCTTCACCCTCCATCAAATCAGAGGAGCAGTCAGAGCCGGAATCCAATGTAGGTCCAAGGTTGTCAACTAATGGTCACTCGTGATAGGGGAAGAAGTTAAGGATTGAAAATAGGAGAAGGCTCAAAAATGGACCGAGCTTAGTCTGGATGCTCAGAACTGGCCTGTGTAGCATGATTAGACCTGCTAGGGTAGGGCACTGTACTGCTCCGCTACTGTAGCCCAGCTCATCCTTGCACCACACAAGCCCCGCCACAACATCAAGGTGCCGGGCCACTGGTGGGGACTCCCCAGAAGAAAAATATTGATTTACTCCCTTGAAGAAAAATATTGATTTACTCCCTAGAAGAAAAATATTGATTTACTCCCTAGAAGGAAAATATTGATTTACTCCCTAGAAGAAAAATATTGATTTACTCCCTAGAAGAAAATATTATTGTTACTCCCTAGAATATTGATTTTACTCCCTAGAAGAAACCAAAAAATATTGATTTACTCCCTAGGAAAGGAAAAAATATTTGATTTCTTCCCTAGGAAGAAAAATATTGATTTACTCCCTAGAAGAAAAATATTGATTTACTCCCTAGAAGAAAAATATTGATTTACTCCCCTGAAAAAAAATATTGTTTACTCCTGAAGAGATTTATGGATTTATTTACTCCCTAAGAAAAAATATTGATTTACTCCCTAGAAGAAAAATATTGATTTACTCCCTTGAAGAAAAATATTGATTTACTCTCTAGAAGAAAAATATTGATTTACTCCCTAGAAAAATATATTGATTTACTACCTAAAACAAACGTTGTTGTCGTACTGTAATATTGTGGACAAATTTTTTTTCTCTGAATTTCCATCTTTATTAAAAATACCACTTGATACAGGATAACATTAATCACTGTAATTATACAGAATTAGACAAGATTAGAAATGCAAGACCAGATTTATACAGAAACATTAGAAATGCCATACCAGATTCATATAGAAACATTAGAAATGCCATACCAAATTTATACAGAAACATTAGAAATGCAATGCTTGATTTATACAGAAACATTAGAAATGCCATACCAGATTCATATAGAAACATTAGAAATGCCATTCCAAATTTATACAGAAACATTAGAAATTCCATGCCAAATTTATACAGAAACATTAGAAATGCAATGCCAGATTTATACAGAAACATTAAAAATGCCATACCAGATTCATATAGAAACATTAGAAATTCCATTCCAAATTTATACAGAAACATCAGAAATTCCATGCCAAATTTATACAGAAACAGAAATGCAATGCCAGATTTATACAGAAACATTAGAAATGCCATACTAGATTCATATAGAAACATTAGAAATGCCATTCTAAATTTATACAGAAACATTAGAAATTCCATGCCAAATTTATACAGAAACATTAGAAATGCAATGCCAGATTTATACAGAAACATTAGAAATGCAATGCCAGATTTATACGGAAACATTAGAAATGCCATACCAGATTCATATAGAAACATTAGAAATTCCATGCCAAATTTATACAGAAACATTAGAAATGTAATGCTTGATTTATACAGAAATATTAGAAATACAATACCAGCTTATACAGAAACATTAGAAATACAATACCAGCTTATACAGAAACCTGAGAAATGCAATACTTGATTTATACAGAAACATTAGAAATGCCATGCCAAATTTATACAGAAACATTAGAAATGCAATGCCAGATTTATACAGAAACCTGAGAAATGCAATACTTGATTTATACAGAAACATCAGAAATGCAATACCGTATTTATACAAAAAAGACATGATAATCTCAAGTTTAGAATTCTCAATTCATGAAACATGGACATAGCGCACACTATTCAACAGGAAAGGTTAGTAATCTTGTGTTGTAACCAGTACCTTATAAAAGAAAATGACACGAGGCGAGTATGATTTGGTCATGGAAGTCCAATCTAAGGAGCGTCCTCTCTTTTTAGAAACTGATTTGGAAATACTAATGAATATCCACAATTTTTCCGTTTTCATAAAAAAAATGACACCAATCCTTCACCGTAAAATATTGGAGAAAATCCAGATGAAAATGAATTAAAGCAATTCTTGGAAACCGTTAAAGATACGCTGACCCTAATAGTAATACAAAGAACAAAAACTTGAAAAGTTTATCGAATATTATTTTCATTGTTAAAAAAATCGTATTGTTTCTAACCAAAAAATATACAGCCAGAAAAATATGCAATGAAATGAGTATAAAAGGTGAGCTAAAACACTACATGAAATAGAAAATATGCCGAACAGAATTTTAAATGCTTCGAGGTATGGAGTGAAAAATATTTCAACAAGTGAGGTGGAAATGAAAAATAATCCCCCAAATTATTTTTTTTTCTAGAGGGACGAAAAGAGGAACAACTTATTTTTTTTAAAAAGATTCTAGAATTAAAAAAATGCATATGAGAAAGAAGCGAGAGTCATGTTAAGTTACCACAAAAATTGTGAATGGTTAAACTTTAAATAACAGAATTAAGGCAGAATAGCAAATAGGTTCAGAAGCGAATGAAAAGAGAGATCTTTCTATTGTAAAACAATAATCGATAAGCAATTACGAATAGATTAGGTCAGATTAAACAGAAGGGGGAAGCTCAAGATAAAACACTTTTTTGAGTGAGAATTCAGGCAATTACAGGAAATATTACAAAAATACAATTTCTCTTTGAAGAAAACATTGGAAAAAAGAAAATATCCGTACTTTATATAACAAAAATAGCAAGGGGAATGAAATTAGAGACAGCCTAACTTAGTTACGAATTAATCATATAAAAGAGAATAATTTATTAATTGCCTTTTTAGAGAAAACGTCATTCCCAATCTAATTAACTTAATTTGGAAGTGTCTGCTCGTGCAACTGCGCATGTGCATATAAGTAATGCAGAAATGAACCAAAAAACAATTAAATGGCAATTACTGTAAGCAGTGTTTTATATGTTCCCTTCCACTTAGTCATAAATAGATTATTAAAGAGACAAAGAGGGACAGCCAGAAGTTAGATGGAATTTGTGTGGAAGTCTTTATTAATTATATGACACGATACGAGGAAAGAAAAATTAACTAAAAAAAGAATTTTAAGATGTTAATTAAAAATAAAGGAAGAAATGAACAGTGCAGCAGTGCAGCTGGAGTCAATGTCCAAGACAAAACTAATAATATAATATATATAATATATATATTATATATATATATATATATAATATATATATATATATATATATATTTATATATATATATATATATATAATATATATATGATATATATAGATATTTATATATGTGTATATATATACATATATATGTATATATATATATATATATATATATATATATATATATATATATATTATATATATATATATATATATATATATATATATATGTATATATATATATATATATATATATATATATATATATATATATATATATATACATATATATATATATATATATATATAATACATATATATGTATATATATACATATATAGACACATAGATATAATATATATATATTATATATATATATATATATATATAATATACATATATATATATATATATATATATATATATATATTGTATTTTATTCGCTCCTTGACAATGTCTGAGTAAAGACGAAAGCGCTTGGATTTCTGACTATCATTTTCCTGTGGTATTCTCTTATTTAATGAAGTCACGTGCATCTACTGTGATTTTTTAAGCATAATGGAAACCACACGCAACTTTTACGCCTTTTCTGTGAATTTCCCAAGCCTTGTTCTATTCATGACATCCTTCTGTAATGCTCTTATCATCGCTCACAAACTGAAACTCCAACTTAACTTTCTACGGAAGTGTAAGAACGAGCAAGTGATGCCCAAGTCGATTTTACCAGTGAGAATTCTTCGTCTAGCAGAACGACCTTTCGACGAGTTTCAACGCATCATACTTCAGAGACACATCAACATCACAAAAGTGGAAGTAGATGATGCGTTTCATACACTTAAAAGCAGACGGTATGGCTTTAATCAGACGGTTCTTGTCGATTGGATTATTGCTACGGAAAATTGAGAAAGTGCTGCAACCGTCTTGAAAGGAAGCTCCAAGTCAAGCTGAAGAATCTTATTGCTGAAAGCGACTGGACAAAGCATGCCAACGTGGACTGCATGATTAATTTATCAGACAAACCAGTGGATAGTGCTACGACAGTGGCTTTGGGATATGGTTTAAGCTTTGGTGTATTTAATGGTAACCTGGACTGTGTCGACATTTCAAAATCCTTTTGTTATTTGGAAAAATTTAATCAAAACCTATGCCCTGATGATATCAATATTTGTAAAGGTATTGTGTAAGGTGCTATGAGTAAACCTTCTCCCCCTAATGTACCCGTGAGATTTCTCCAGGCTTTTAAGAAAATTAAAGAAGGCGAAACAGTGAAAGTGACAAAAGCAGATAAATCTAATGCAGTGGTAATAATGAATAAAAGTGACTATGTAAGTAAAATAATGACATTGCTAAATGATACTGATACATATACGACACTGAGGTCTGACCCTACACAGACAGTGAACTCCCATTTTAATAAACAAATTAAATCCATTTTGAAGGGCTTGGACCATTTAATTAAACAGTGTACAACGCAATGCGCCTCCCTACCTTATATGTATGGTTTAGTCAAGACACACAAAATCAAGAACCTTATCAGACCAATCATTAGTTCAGTGGGCTCAGTTATGTATAATTTATCTAAATGGCTTGTAAAAATTCATACTGGTTTGGTAGGAAACATTTCTAACAAGAATGTTAAAAACAATGTTGATTTTATAAACAAATTGAATAGTTTAAATTTAATTTTGATTTTAATATGGTTAGTTTTGATGTTGTTCCTTTGTTTTCAAAAGTGCCTGTAGATGACCTACTTGAATATTTGGATGATGAATTAGAACTTCATGACATTCCCTTGAATGTAGCAAACCTCATTAGTCTCATAAGGTTATGTATCAAAGATAGTAAATTTTGTTTTAATGGGGAATTTTTTTTTACAAAAGTTTGTCATGGCTATGGGTAAACCCTTATCTCCTGTCCTAAGCAATATTTACATGGCATTTTTTGAGAAAAAACTCTTACCAAGAATTTTGCCCAAAAAGTTATATGGTTTAGGTATGTGGATGATATTTTCTGTATTTGGCCATTTCACGAAAATCTCCAGGAATTCCTTAATAATCTCAATAATTTAGTCCCTTCTATAAAATTTACTGTAGAGGAAGAAAGAAATTGTAATTTGAATTTTTTTTATGTAACTGTCCATAGAAATGATAGAAATTTCACCTTTTCAGTCTTTCGGAAATCAACTATCATTGCCTCTTTTGTTCATTACTACTCCAATAACCATCAAAATGTTAAATTCTCTGTTTTTTTCTGGGATGTTCCTAAGGGCTTTACGTGTCTGTAGCCCGCAGTTTATTGACACTGAAATTAAAAC
>NC_061108.1:12740719-12748219 GCF_015104395.2 Macrobrachium nipponense
ATATATATATTTAACCCATATATGAGTCCTAAGGTGAGGTGTAATCAATTTCAGAACTTACGAGGTCATTGTAGCTATTAAAAAGACACAAATATCTGTAATGCTTTTGATGATAATAGTTTTCATTCAGTACCAATCTGTTTAGGATTAATCACTTTGTACTTCTTTCTCCTGTTTAATGGCCGTGGAATAAATCTCAACGCGATCAATTTATGTTATTTATTTGATCGCTTAAGACACCAGGGACGTTGTTCCAAAAAAACTCTACCCTCTTTGGTGAATGATGTGACATGAGATTACGAACTTTATTTTTTTTTTATTGCAATTTGCAAATGGAAAAGAAATAACCTATCACTTGGTGTGTGATTGGTTCGAGAGAGAGAGAGGGAAATCGAGAGAAAGAGAGAAGAATGTGAGGTTGAAAAATCTGGTTTACCCTGCTGGCTGACTACAGACTGATTTGTATTATTATTATTATTATTATTATTATTATTATTATTATTATTATTATTATTATTATTATTATTAAAAAGTAGGTGCAATGAATACTTTAAAATGCAAAATTTTTCCTAACTGCTAAGTATGCAAAATTTTTAAATTATATAAAAATATGAATGTATATGCCTACAATCACAATCACAAAAATCGATTTTAGGTTTATAAAGAAGAATAAACACACCCCTGATAAAAGAGTAAAAAAAAAAAAGACTTAATTTATTTTTTCTCATAGTAAAGTATAATTATGGCAAATGTGCAAGAACATTTTAAGATTTTTTCTTTCTTTCAAATGCAGGTAATTTGTGCCAAATTTTGCCTAAGGTGATATGCCTTTGTTGCTTCAAATCAACAGCAAAAGTCTGCGGTATATAACAGACATTGTAAGAACACCAGTTCGAAGAGACTGGATTTCAATGACGGTGTATAGCTGTCTTATGATACCATTTTGGATGTTTTATCCATTTTAGATCATAGTAAATAGTTTTCCACAGGGTGTAGAAATGAAAACTACATGAATGCCAAGGGTAAAAGGCCCCATACACTGAACGATTGTATGAACGATTGTCGCAAAAACATTGTGTATGGGTTTGTCTGAATGCAAAAGTGGGCGGAGTTTCGTGTCTGAATGATCTCAGCGGGAATCTGTCACGACCAGGTTGCTGCTGGCCTACGACTCAAGTCTGTCATACACAGGTCGTTCAATGTATGTGTTTGTCTGCCGATGTAACGCTATCGCGCACGTCTCTTCTAGAGATGATGCCATGTCTTCCCGAGACAAAATCTTTGTTCAGACTGAAATCAGTGCTGAGATCGTTCATACTGTCTGAATAGTGTGTGTGTGTGTTTGTCGATAACGACAATCGTTCAGACAATCGTTCATACAATCGTTCAGTGTATGGGGCCCTTAAAGGTGGTGATAGGTGATATTTCCAACAATTATCCGATGTATATGGAGGGAAAACACAATACGAATGTATTTCATATATATTATTGTTGTCAGAAAATGCAACTTTTATCCAACAAAAGAATTCATCCCTGTGGGAGCCAGATTTAGATCTTGTTTTTCGGATGCTGTAAATCGTAGGATAAATTCAGTGACAAAATCACAGCCTAGTCTTTATTTAACAACAAAATTGTCATAAAATCTTGTAAAAATGTTTGTTGTCATTCATTCAATAGCTCTAAGGTAATATGCAGTCTCAAAATAAGAACGAAAACGTCAGTTTTTACAATATTTCGTATAAATGAAGTTTTGGGCTTCTCTAGTAAATGAAAGCAGAAAGACGCTTATCTAATTAAACATAAATAGCATATATGATAATATAAAAAAAAGAATTAGCAAGGTAAAATGGCAAAGGTTTCAACATTGCACCATATGCAGACAGATAAAACATAAGCGTTTCTCTAATCCATCATAAAATTCAAATTAAGAATAAAAACAAATAAATATATAAAATGAAAAGCTTCTAAAACCCAAATTAAGTATAATGCCAATCACACCCAGGTTCCATTAACCCTGTGTTCCCCTGAGTGAAGTGATGTGCCACAGACATAAGCGCAAAATTACGAAAAAAGAAAAAAAAAAGTTTGGGGGAAAAAGTTTTAATTGAATTTTTCAGAGTAATTCCCCAGAATTTCGCTTCTTGAAAACTTTGGAAAATGTATTCATCATAATATGTGCGAGAAAACATTTTCTTAACTCCTCGGTATGTATAAGTATATATATATATATATATATACTATATATATATATATATATATATATATATATATATATATATATATATATAGGGATCCACAGTAATATCCTTGTTTATCTAGATATAATAATATATTTATGAAAATATAGACAAAGCTTAAAGCTTTCGTCCATCCTCCTGTGGACTTGATCACCAAGCAAATGAGAGATGGTATTGGTGAAGAATTCCAAATAAACATAAACAGACAAAAAATATTAACAAGGTTAAAAAATGCGAACAAGTCATTGGGTCGTATTCCTTTCCATAATTCGCTGTGATCTTCGAGGCGGGACAAAGCGCCGGTCTTCTTCCTGAATGACATCTTGAAGGTCGTTAGCCCAAAAGGTACTTTGTAGATTATACTTCGGAACGGGCGAAGGTGGTTATCTACATTATCAGATTGAAGGAGGCTGTACACATTTCTGAGGTTCTTTATTCTGGCCCTTTTGCAAATTTCTTCACTCAAAAGTAAATTGTTCTGTATTCCAGTATTCCCCTCAAAGGTGTCATTCAAAGTGATGAGAGCTCCTTCCACAATTCTCCTAGTGGTCCTATCCGTACGCTTATAAATAACTTTTCCTCCCTTGAAGTCGATGGCATGATCGGAATCCCAAGTATGCTTGGCAATGGCGCTGTAAACGTTGCCCAAACGGCAAGCTGCAACATGTTCACGTTTCCTCTGGTCCAGGGAACGACTGCTTTCACCAATAGAGCATTTGTTGCAATCTTTACATCCTATAGCATAGACTCCAACATCGGTGTTTGGTTTTCTGCAACTTTTTTTGATAATTTTCTTTTTAAGAGTATTAGGGTATTGAAAAACTACGGTATACCCATGTCTTTCTTTTCTAAGATTATTGGAAACTTTTTTTCAGATCATGATTATAAGGAAGGGGAAGGCATTTAAAATTAGCAGTTGAACAGCGTTCCCTTGGATTATAAAACATTCTTCTGGCTCTAGAAAGACATCTGTCGGTAAAAAACTTGGGGTAACATAACTTATTGAAACTCGCAGTCAAGAATTGAATTTCCTGGTCAATGAAACTAGGGTCACAAACTCGAAAAGCTCTAAAAAACAAATTCGTCAGAACGTTGCGTTTGATTTTCTCGTCATGATATAAATAAAAATGTATGTACGTATTTGTGTGAGTACTTTTCCTGAAAACAGAGAATTTAAAAGACTTATTTACATCATCCCAAGTCTAAAAATGGCAGACGCTTGTCGACTTCTCTTTCCACTGTAAACGTGATGGATGGAAGAAAACTATTCAGTTGTAAAAGAAGCTGATCAAAACTTTCGGCATCGTCCTTAAAAACAATAAAGATATCGTCAATATATCTTACTCATACAAAAGGTTTCAAATCATCCGGAAGTTTGTCCACAAAAATGTATTTCAAAAAATTCCATACAAAGATTAGCTAAAACAGGCGACAACGAGGATCCCATAGCAACCCCTGCTTTTTGTTGATAGAAATCTCCTTCAAACTCAAATATGGTGGATTCTACACACGTCTTTATAAGCTCAAAAACTTATTAATATGAATAGGTGGAGTGAATTTTCCTTCTTCGGCAATTTTGACCAAATTAGTTAGAACAAAATCAAGAGGCACATTAGTGAATAAGACGATGTCCAGACTATACATAATTCCATCCAAATTTTTACACATAATTCTATGTTTAAGAGGGGAGCTAGATATATTACCCACCAAGTCACCCAAAACCTCTGCCAAGTCCACAGGAGGATGGACGAAAGCTTTAAGCTTTGTATATATTTTCATAAATATATTACATCTAGATAAACAAGGATATTACTGTGGACCCATATATATTATATATATATATATATTATATATATATATATATATATATATATATATATATTTGTGTGTGTGTGCAAAAATGCATATATATATATATATATATATATATATATATATATATATATATATATATATATATATATATATATATATATATATATATATATATATATATATATATATATATATATATATATATATATATATATATATATATATATATATATATATATATATATATATATATATATATATATATATATATATATATATATATATATATATATATATATATATATATATATATATATATATATATATATATCTTAAATCATATAAGTGGGGAGACACAATGTTTTTTCTGTTTATTCCAAGTGAATGTCTGCACCAGTTCAGATTTGAAATGTAGGCTGTTGGTGCTAATTACATTTCTCCAAAATAATTATCAAGCCCTAACAGGGAGGGGGTTGAGAAGGGGGTGGGAAGGGTTGTCATGTAAAAATGACCGAAAACTACAGGTATTGGTGTCTAATCCATAGTTTTCGAGGTTGCTGAGATGGGATATTGAAACATCCTATGACCTTGAATTCCAAGTTCAGCCCCTGAAGCAAGTACCTCTGTGCCAGATTTCATATTGATCAGTTCTTTGGTGTAAACATTCACTTGGAACAAACAGACAAACAAACAGACGCCTTTTCCCTTTGAGGCAGTCGGGGGTCTTGCCCTTTGAGGCAGTCTGATCTTTCCTGGGTTCTGCTCTGAAGACAGTCTTGTTCTGCCACGAAAACTTACCACAGAATATAGAAACAGAGAGTCTTTACTTAAGATGAGTAAGGGACATAAATGACTTATTTCCTTCGGAGCATGCAATAAACCTTTAATTCTTAGGGGCAATACAAAATTGCATTAATTTTTTATTAATATATATACCTCTTCTTTGTCATCACGCGTCTGAAACATCATCAGTTCCAGATGTATAATGATTACGGCGAATTTTTAAATGCTTAATGTACGTTACTATGCGGTATTTTTTTTTATCCATTTTTAGTACCTTGAAAATTTCATATCAGACATTAGAAGAAGAACCAGTACCGTACTTTTAACAATTATGATACCTATCGTACCAAATTCCGTACCGTTATACTTGCACACTCATTATATATATGCATATATATATATATATATATATATATATATATATATATATATAATATATATAATATATATATATATATATAATAAAAGGAGCCCATAAAAACACCAAAATGTAGAGGAGAAAAGTACTATATTTCAGAGACTGCTGTCTCTCTCTTCAGGTATATGAATGCATTCATATACCTGAAGAGAGAGACAGCAGTCTCTGAAATATAGTACTTTTCTCTCTACATTTTGGTGTTTTTATGGGCTCCTTTTATTAGATGGAATTCTGTTGTTACAGAACATTTTTACCAGTCATATATATATATATATATATATATTATATATATATATATATATATATATATATATATATATATATATATATATATATATATATATATATATATATATAAGCGTGTGTGTGTGTGTATGTGTGTGTATGCATGTATAACGGTACAGAATTTGGTACGACCTCAGCGCTTTATACAAGACCTCAAAATAAAAGAATAAAATCAACGATCCTGAAAAACGAAGTACAAGAACAAATTTCAAGAAAAAACAATACAAAGACTACAGTGGAGTCGAAGACCATATTAAACCTGACGTTGCCATTTGTACTTGTGGCTACGGTCTTTGTGAGGCCGCTCTATTCCCAAAAACGACATTTTCGACCTTAGAGAGGGAGGGCCATTCGACTCCAAAAACATGCTATGGATCACTTGTTTTTGTATGCATTAAGCTTCTCCTTACCCGCTGAAAACGGCGTTTCCTGTCGTGTTGAACTGTTCCTCTTTTATGGGATGTACCGCCATAGAAGCTGAATGCCAAATATATGCTGCAGTCAAGGTTTTATTCATTTATTTTATTTTGTCTCGAAGATGTTTCTCGATTTTAGAGTTCAAATACAAAGGAAACTTATCTATTGTTTTATTCTTTCGTTAAGATTCTGGCAAAAAAGAAGTCTGTGCTTATTATGGCTACGAGTAATGGAGCAGAAAAAAAATTGCAAAACGAAATAGGCTGGCAATGATTAGTAACAATGGTAGAAACGATAATATTGTCAGCAAAAAAGGAAAAAATTAAGTATATGTTACTTTTACCAGACCACTGAGCTGATTAACAGCTCTCCTAGGGCTGGCCCGAAGGATTAGATATTTTTTCACGTGGCTAGGAACCAATTGGTCACCTAGCAACGGGACCTACAGCTTATTGTGGGATCCGAACCAGACTATATCGAGAAATGAATTTCTGTCACCAGAAATAAATTCCTCTGATTCCGCGTTGGCCGGGCCAGGATTCGAACTTCGGACCACCGGATTGGCAGCCGAGCGCGAAAACCACTCGTCCAGCGAAAAACTACAAAAATTACTGTTACCCGTATAATTATAGTTCACTGGTTGGAAGATTTATAAAATAAAAAAGTGGAAAAAATATTGTTGTAGTTTTTGATGAAATATGCACAAGGAACTAATACATAGTGTTCTGTAAAAGTATTTTCATCAACATTTGTTTAAAAACATTCATATAATTTGAATGTCATTTATTTAAACGCGTATGCCTTAGGAAATGTATTTTGTAAGTGTTTATCATTTCCCCCCGCTTGATTTTATGTAGTTAGAATGAAAAATACTAAAGATTAGTGGTATATTTACTTGTCTACCTACGCGGACAGAAAGAAATAATGCCCACGTCAGTTACTATTTCAAGTTGAGTTTTAAGGAGAAGGAAAATATCTTGAAAGTATAGCTTCAAGTATAGCTTCTTAACCCCTTTGATGAAGTCATTCGAAGTTATTCCTTACGTATTTAATCGTAGTTTACTTTTTAGCTGATTTCTTCAGTGTTTTCAATGTCTTATTCTCTCAGATTTCCTAGATATTTCACCTTGAAAGCCAATGAAGCTTCACTTTTATCTGTCATCACTGTTTTGGATTGTTCTTGGTTATAACGATGACTTTTTCACGTCAAGAAACTTCAGAAGACAACGCTCACGAATTGGCCCAACCTATTTGCACAAAGTTTTGCAGATGTTAATTTCTTCTTACAATGGCAACACTAGGAAAACGCGAAAATAACTTCAAAATGACATTGCAGTATTAAAATGATACATCTCGGGCCAGATCTTCTATGCTAATTCGATTTACATATTCACCCCCCCCCCCCCCCCAACCTTTCAGTCAACTCGCAAGAGAAAGCAAAACAATGGCTTTACTTGATGAGATTCGTAGGAAGATTCTTTGGAGAGTGCCTCTTCTCTGAAATCCTAAAATTGGGTCTTTGATCAAAGCTGTCATCAGGGTATC
>NC_061108.1:12755719-12768428 GCF_015104395.2 Macrobrachium nipponense
TATATATATATATATATATATATATAGATATATATATATATATATATATATATATATATATATATATAATATGTGTGCGTGCGTGTTTATATATGTGTGTATATATAGTACAATGATATATATGTACACATATAATTATATTATATATATATATATATATATATATATATAATATATATATATAATATATATATATATATACATACATACATACATTTATATATGTGTCTGTGTGCGTGTGCGTTTGTATGTTTCTAGAAAGGCCAGACAGGTAAACGGAGAGAGAGAGAGAGAGAAGTACGATTTCTCCAAAGACTTAAAAACTGTCCATTTAGCTCGAAGGAGGCTAATTCCCTTAATGGCGCAGGTGGGTTAAGAAGAGAAATGAAAAATTCCGACCTTTTCGAAGCTTTTAGAGAGATGTAAAGCACCCGAACATGCTCTGGATCTTAGCCCCCCCCCCCCCCCCCCCCCCCCCAAAAAAAATTTAAAAAAAATTTATATATATATGGGTAAAAGTAACATAATTTTCTTTTATTTCCGGCGAAGTATTTTTTTGCGCGTAAAATGTTCAAAATATTTTTTTTACGGAGTGCGAATATTTGTATACATAAGAAATAGTTAACCAGAATGCAAAATCATGTTGTATTTAATTCCAACGCGAGGCAAAGTAGTCCTTTCTTCATAAAAATTCTTCGGGTGTTATTTGACTAAGCTGAAAGTATCGTAAACTAGCAGATCTTAACATCAAATAAATTTCCCTTTATGCTTCACATCCTTGGATTTAGCCTCTTTATTGTATTTTACAATAATGAAAAGTAAACACAGGACTGCCAAGACCCTCCGATAGGGAACCGTACTGTAAAATATATCAAATATTATACCTCAATATATTTTCCATGTTAGAGTAGCTTTTGATAAGATAAACTACATGTATATCCCCTTTTATATGTGACAACATACTAAAAGCGGTGTTACTTGTGCTGAAGGTTTCACATGAAAGAAATCGTAAAGCGTAACTGTTTCCTGTTGGTAAGGACGCTTCAAGGTGAACGTTGCCTGTGCAATTTCTCTCTAAGGGGAATCACTGTATGAAGTAACGAAGAATTTATTACCACGGTTTCGTAACTTGCAAGATATACAGTCACATGTCTGTAAAGGCCGCTTTATTTTTTATCGTAAGTACTTCGCCTGAACTTCTGAAGTCGTGCAATTGGAACTTCAGAAGTTCAAGCGATGATACAAAACATTGCTACCCTAAAACTATCTATTTTTGTATCTATTTGCTAATTTATTAAAGAATTATTTTTAATAACTGGTGTCTCTTCTTTCTACATTTCCCTTTACCGCATCTTACTTCTTCCTAATGGACAGCATAGTCTTTGGAAGCTTGAATTGTAATAATAATAATAATAATAATAATAATAATAATAATAATAATAATAATAATAATATCTCGTGTTCAGCTATTTGATATGGCACAGACATAAGATCGCAATTACTGCCTCTGAAAAACGGTTCCCGGGGCCAAAAGTTTTAATTGAATCTGTTACGGTATTCCAGTGCCAGAAAAATTTGGAAAGTTGTTTATCTCATACTTTAAATGAGAAAACATGATGTTGGTTATTAATATTACATAATATGAAGGTTTTTACACGTCGCCGTGTAGGCAATGGTTTACTACGCTGTGTTGGTGAGTACATGATTATGTTTGTTCTTTTGCGCCTCATATATATATGTATATATATATATATATATATATATATATATATATATATATATATATATATATATATATATATATATATATATATATATATATATATATATCCTTTAAAACAGTGGCTCTGCCTTTGCAGCCACAGATCTTCAGGGAGTGGAAAAGACCAAGTCCCCAACGATAACAAAAGAAGATAAACGTCGTTCTTATGGAATGAGGCAAAGTTATTCTGGCGTCTGCTTCATTATCATCTTAGAAACTCACAGCCCTACCATCAGAAATTCTGCGGAACGCATTTCACGATATTTTAACATAAAAATTATCATTTCCTACTAAATCATTCTAAACCGTGTTTTCAATTATGGGGCAAGAATTGGCTTAGCCTATATATATATATATATATATATATATATATATATATATATATATATATATATATATATATATATATATATATATTATATATATATATATATATATATATATATATATATATATATATATATATATATATATATATATATATATATATATATATATATATATATATATATTTCATTTATATCTATATATATATATATATATATATATAGTATATATATATATATATATATATATATATATAACATACTATATATATATATATATATATATATATATATATATATATGACTGGTAAAAATGTTTTTGTAACACAGAATTCCATCTAATAAAAGGAGCCCATAAAAACACCAAATATAGAGAGAACAAAAGTACTACATTTCAGAGACTGCTGTCTCCCACTTCAGGTAGATGAATGAGAAAAGTTTACAGAAAAGGTGGTATTTATACCAAGAGGTCCATCCACAGGCAAGCCAATTTAGGTCACCCCCGCTGATAATCTTCCTTTAATCTTCTTAAGTGTTGGTTGAATGAAAACCTTGTCGATCATATCTGAAATCCATGCTCCTTTTGAGATGTTCATTACCTGTCTCTCTTTTATTAAGGCTGATTCCATCATTTGACTCTTGTACCAGCAGTTGCTGCTATAAATTATACGTGACAAATTCCAGTTTATTCCATGGTTATGTTCATTTATATGGTTGAAAATAACCGAGTTCTGTTGTCCATACCTAACTGACCGTTTGTGTTGTATTAATCTTTGGGGAAGTGATTTACCTGTAAATCTGATGTAAGATTGGTCACAGTCCTGGCATGGGATCTCATAGACCCCAGAGTCTTTGGGAGATGTCTTTTGTTGGACGTTCATCAGGGATTTGGCTTAGGTGTTTGGGTAAGTAAATGCAAAAGGGTTAGATTTTCCGAGGGTGTGGGTTACTCTCTTAATCGTGTCCAGGTGAGGAATTTTTATTTTATTGTTGGGTGTATCTCTGGTCTTGTCTTTAGGGGGTCGGTAGAAAATTACGTTTGCTTTGTGAATTGCTTTCTCAATTATATGGTCAGGATAGAGAGGCAGGTAATGAACATCTCAAAAGGAGCATGGATTTCAGATACGATCAACAAGGTTTTCATTCAACCAACACTTAAGAAGATTAAAGGAAGATTATCAGCGGGGGTGACCTAAATTGGCTTGCCTGTGGATGGACCTCTTGGTATAAATACCACCTTTTCTGTAAACTTTTCTCATTCATCTACCTGAAGAGGGAGACAGCAGTCTCTGAAATGTAGTACTTTTCTCTCTATATTTTGGTGTTTTTATGGGCTCCTTTTATTATATATATATATATATATATATATATATATATATATATATATATATATATATATATCTATATCTATATGTATATATATATATATATATATATATATATATATATATATATTATATATATATATATATCTATATCTATATGTATATATATATATATATATATATATATATATATATATATATATATATATAGATTAGATATATATATATATATATATATATATATATATATATATATATATATATATATATATATATATATATATATATATATATATATATATATATATATATATATATATATGATATATATACATACATATATATGTACATACATACATACATACACACACATGTATATATATATATATATATATATATATATATATATATATATATATATATATGTGTGTGTGTGTGTGTGTGTGTGTGTATGTATGTGTGTGTCTGTGTGTATAAACAGGGATTGACCTTTACCCACCATTTCCTAATTGGTGGAGCATTCAAATCGCCTTGTCAGGTCTGTAGCTCCTTCTTGGCCCACCACCCATCAGGTAACACAGAAAATTCATTTCAACGAAACCCCGAGAACCTTCTCTGATTAACAACAGTAGAGTCATTGCCAATGAGAAACACATGGTTTCCATTATAAACAGTGTACGTATTAAACGAAATAGTCCATCATATTTTTGCATTCGTAGTTTGTAAAGGTAAGATAGCTGCATTGATATTTATGCATGAAATCCCCAGACTCTCAGAGCACTGGATAATGGCAGAATTTCGACATAAAACTGTAAATGAACAATGGGTGAATAAAATCAGAATTCTTATTTTCCTAAGAGGAAAGTTACGATTATCATCTCTTCTAAAACTTATATAATATCAATATCTTCAATTTGAGATTTTCGAGAATTTTTCTTTATTCATCTGAATTTTGCTAGTAGTTTTTTTTCTAGCGCACTGAAAAATTTATATATTTTTAAATGTCTTTAGTGTTCACAAATGTCAATGGGTTTCAGTGGTTAGGTAATACAAGGTTTACTTCTTCCCGCAATAATTTCTCAATTTAAAGTGAAGATTATAGATCGCACGTCCATTAATTTCGACTTATTTCACTGAGAAAGGATAAAACTGAAGAGGCTGTTAATTAATATTTTCCTAATAACATTCACGTTCGTTCCACGTAAAAGATTCAAAAGTTGTCTGTCTTATGGTTTTTCTCTTGAGTAAAAAAAAAACGTCAAAATAAGTCAGTGATGCGGCAGTGAAGGGTTAGATCTCTCTCAACATAAAAAAAAAATACAGGAGGAAAACTTACAGATTGTTGAACAATGGCTCAGGCAAGTTTTATTTTGTTATTTTATTTATTTGATTTTTTTTTTTGAGGATTAAGTTCTTCGGGGGATGTAAGCCTTCTTCAGAAAGCTTTTAGAGAGTATTTACCACAAGCTTTCTTTCATGTCTTTCCTCCAAACGTTTGTTTTTCCTTTCTCTCTTCTTAATATTAGGTCAATTAATGCCCTCTTGAGTTAACGAACCTCAGGTCACATTTGGGTGTCAAGTGTTTTATACACATTCTTTGTTGCTGTCTGTTAAGATTTCATTAACAACAAATGTGGTCCAGATTCGCTCTTATCTTTCAACTTTTATCGTCACGACCTTCAGCGTTTCGAGAATGTCATTCCATTTATAAATATATACCTTTTGGCGTTTCCATCAAAGAAAATAATACTTATTGCAGTTTCATCCAACAGTAACCTAGCGCGTCAGTGGCGTGATCGGTATTGGGCGTTGGCCGAGCCACCCCGTTGGCCGCGAGTTCGATTCTTCGGGCAATGTTCCACTGTAGGTGTTGAGAGATGTGTAATTTCTGGTGAAGGTAGAGTCACCCTCTCTGACGTATTTTTGGGTCAAACAAAAACTATTCACGAATACGTCAGTGGGAAAATTAGTCTTCTCTTTTCGTCACGTGACAATTATGACTGGTTATGTAATTGTTTATGATTTTTTTTTTCTATTCCCAACAACATTCAGAGCCTTTTGACCATACCCCATGATTCTCTCTCTCTCTCTCTCTCTCTCTCTCTCTCTCTCTCACCGTATTTTTACATTTCACATACGATTATCACTGTATGACAAATAGCTATATATATATACAGAAAATTCCGGGCTGATCTTGAGCAAGAGCTGATGTTGGCACATAGCCTGGTTAATTCATCTCTAACGACAACAAAAACAATATATGGAAAGTATGGATGGTAGAAGCTGTCTGTTAATCCCATGTAACTACAGAATCTGGTGTTTATATCTCAGATTATGTTAGTATAAGAAACTCGTTATCTGTAGTGCTTCGAATAGTATGTGTAATCAATTCGTAACTGAACGTAAAACATTGTAACGCTTATTGCCTTTGGAAATAGAGCGGTTTCCCACCTCGATATATCCATAGTTATTCAAAATATGAATTGGGAAATGGTGACAAAATCAATATTCCCTTTGAAATAAAATTTAAACGTCAATTATCTTTAGAAGTAGAGCGGTTTTCCAAATCGAGATATCCATAGTTATTCAAAATGTAATTTGGAAAATGGAAAGTCAGAATTGATCTTCCCTTAGAAATAAAACTTAAATTGCCTTAAGAAATAGAGCGGTTTTCCATATCGAAATATCCGTAGTTATCCAAAATATAATTTGGAAAATCGAAAGTCGGAGTTAATTTTCCCTTTGAATTAAAACTTAAATTACCTTTAGAAGTAGAACGGTTTTCCATATCAAAATATCCGTAGTTATCCAAAATATATTTTGGAAATGAAAAGTCAGAATTGATTTTCCCTTAGAAATAAAACTTAAATTGCCTTAAGAAATAGAGCGGTTTTCCATATCGAAATATCCGTAGTTATCCAAAATATAATTTGGAAAATAGTAAGTCAGAATTAATCTTCCGTTTGAAGTACAACTGACCTGGATTGAAAACCATACAAATTGTCGAACAGGACACTAGGCGAGGTTGCTTAGATTAATTTCCTCGCCAGACTACAGTTTCGCCAAATCGTCCAACTGTCGTGAGTTAACGGCCCAAGAGAGAGAGAGAGAGAGAGAGAGAGAGAGAGAGAGAGAGAGAGAGAGAGAATGGGCTTCGGCGTGATTACAAATTGGGTCATATTAATCTTCGAATCGAAATCTGATTTCATTTATCAGTTGTGGACCTTTGGTCCCATTTGACCTCTCACCCTTTCAAGGTCATGACCTTCGATTTCCTAAGGGTTCTTCGTCCTTTATATGTGCTAGTTTGAAACTTCCATTGAAAGGAAATAAATGGTAAAATGCTCCAGTCGGTTATTCGTCGCAAAGACACTGTCTGTATTATATACCAGCAAAGATTACATATTCTTTTATACTGGCTTATTTATGTTCAGCTATACAACATGAAACTATATAAACATAAACATGGAAAATTTTATTATTAGTCCTTTTGACGCTCCGACTTGTAAACTACTTCATTATATTTTCTGTTCCTTTCCCATTTTTTTTTTCCTTTCTTAAAACGGCTCCTGCGGCGCCTATCATTATGGCTGGAGGAATCACCCTCTTGAGAGTGATAGTAAGACTCATTCGCTCCCAACATGGAACTTTTTCTACCCTGAGGCTACACGGTATTTTCAAAATGGCTACTGTTATTTTACATCGATGGGATGGACATATATATATATATGTGTTGTGTGTGTGTGTGTGTGTGCGTGTGTGTATTAACATATATTATTATATAATATATATTATTATAGTAATATAGTATATATATATATATATATACTAGTATATTATAGTATATATAGCACATTTATAATATCAAATAAATATATATAAATATATAATACATATACACACACCAAACAATACATCACTTTACCTTGGAAATATTGACAAGTCGACTGTCTAAACCACGAAATTTCTCCTTGGTGTAAATTATTCCAAGGAGGAAGTGAAGTTTGATAATAAAGGAATGTATGAGGCCATAAACTAACATATGTATATATATATATATATATATATATATATATATATATATATGTGTGTGTGTGTGTGTGTGCGTGTGTGTGTGTATATACGCATGCATGTGTGTGCATATGCCTATATATTCACTGATAAATAGAGACTTATTCATTTGCCTGTATACGTGATAAGGCATGTGTGTGCATATGCCTATTTATTCATTGATAAATAGACAGACATATTCATTTGCCTGTATATGTGTATAAGGTATTGGTGTTTGTATATGTTGGTAGACGGTTTTCTGCATAATTCGTAATAAACTATCTTTTTTTTACATCTCTATAAAACATTGAGATCATTCGCATAAAGATTGGGATATATATTTTTTCGTATGATACCTAACTAGCCTTACACAATTACATGAGATGGTGGAAGACAGTTTAAGCCAAAAGTTCAATTTTCAAAAAAATATTTCCCATGAAATATTGTAGGCTACGAGTATCATTTTCAAACGAATCGTATAATAAATCCCGTGCAACTGAAATGACAGCTTAAAAACAAAAACGTAAAAAGTGAAAATACTAAAAAAGCGGTTCTACTTGCAGCATAAAGTCACTAGGAAATGCAAGTGAGTTAAAATGAAACGTGGACAATTAATTTGTTTGACAGATAAATTGGATGGGGGCTTTTCCCACCTCTCCCCCCCCCCCCCCCCCCCCCCACATCTACACATATATAGTGTGGCCAAGTTCGCGCTGTGAAAAATTACCACTTTCAAATAAAGAGGAGTTGCTCTTACCTCAAATTACTTAACCAATATATAGAGAAGAGAGAGAGAGAGAGTGGTTCACTAAATATTTCTCTCTTAAGGGAACTGTATGAAATTGTTAAAAAAAGTGAAATGTGTACGTTTGCTATTTTTCTAAGTTATTTCATTAGGAAAATCGTTTTATAATTAAAAATTTACATGTATTCAATAAAAATACATTCTTATTACAGCTTATTATTATTATTATTATATTATTATTAGTTATTATTATATTATTATTGTTAGGTAGGTAGTTTTAAACATTAATGTTAATGATCGCCCAGTGGAAATAATCATTAACTTTGCGTTATTATTATTATTATTATTATTATTATTATTATTATTATTATTATTATTAATGTTAGGTAGTTTTAAACATTAATGTTAATGATCGACCAGTGGAAATAATGATTAATTTGCGTTATTATTATTTTTTTTTCTCTCTATCACAGTCCTCCAATTCGACTGGGTGGTATTTATAGTGTGGGGTTCCGGGTTGCATCCTGCCTCCTTAGGAGTCCATCACTTTTCTTACTATGTGTGCCGTTTCTAGGATCACACTCTTCTGCATGAGTCCTGGAGCTACTTCAGCCTCTAGTTTTTCTAGATTCCTTTTCAGGGATCTTGGGATCGTGCCTAGTGCTCCTATGATTATGGGTACGATTTCCACTGGCATATCCCATATCCTTCCTTAATTTCTATTTTCAGATCTTGATACTTATCCATTTTTTCCCTCTCTTTCTCTTCAACTCTGGTGTCCCATGGTATTGCGACATCAATGAGTGATACTTTCTTCTTGACTTTGTCAATCAACGTCACGTCTGGTCTGTTTGCATGTATCACCCTATCCGTTCTGATACCATAGTCCCAGAGGATCTTTGCCTGATCGTTTTCTATCTGTCCTTCAGGTTGGTGCTCGTACCACTTATTACTGCAAGGTAGCTGATGTTTCTTGCACAGGCTCCAGTGGAGGGCTTTTTGCCACGAATCATGCCACTTTTTGTACTGGTTCTGTGCAAGTGCCGGGAATTCGCTTGCTCATGTGGTTTATGGTTTTCATTTTTCGTATTGCACTTCCTAACAAATGGGAGAGATGTTATTTCCGTCTATCGTTCTTTGAACATATCTGGTTCTTAGGGCCTGATCTTGTGCCGCTGTTATCATTCCTTCAGTTTCCTTCTTTAGCTCTCCCCTCTGTAGCCATTGCCAATTGTCATCGCTGGCTAGTTCTTTAGTCTGTCTCATGTATTGTCCGTGCATTGGTTTGTTGTGCCAGTCCTCTGTCTGTTTCTCGTCTTTCTCCTGTCTCTGTATATTTCTGGGTCTTCGTCTACTTTTATTAGTCCTTCTTCCCATGCACTCTTTAGCCACTCGTCTTCACTGGTTTTCAGATATTGCCCCAGTGCTCTGTTCTCGATGTTAACGCAGTCCTCTATACTTAGTAGTCCTCTCCCTCCTTCCTTTCGTGTTATGTATAGTGTGTCAGTATTTGCTCTTGGGTGTAGTGCTTTTTGTATTGTCAAATGTTTCCTGGTTTTCTGATCTATGCTGCGGAGTTCTGCCTTCGTCCATTCGACTATTCCTGCGCTGTATCTGATTACTGGCACTGCCCATGTGTTTATGGCTTTTATCATATTTCCGGCGTTGAGTTTTGACTTGAGTATCGCCTTGAGTCTCTGCATATATTCTTTCCTGATCGTGTCCTTCATCTCTTGGTGTTTTATATCATCTCCTTCCATTATTCCCAGGTATTTGTATCCTGTCTCATCTATGTGTTTGATGTTGCTCCCATCTGGTAGCTTTATCCCTTCAGTTCTCGTTACTTTGTCTTTTTGTATGTTGGCTAAGGCGCATTTTTCTATTCCAAACTCCATCCTGATGTCCCCAGATACAATCCTTACAGTCTGGATTAGGGTATCTATTTCCTTGATGCTCTTACCATACAGCTTGATGTCGTCCATGAACATCAGATGGTTTATTCTGTTGCCTCTTTTCTTATATTATTATTATTATTATCATCATCAGGTGTGTTTTTAAAAACTCCATGCTAAAGAAAAAGGGATTAATTTGCATCATGTTAAATTATTTGCTTTGCCATACAGTATTTATATTACGTCATAAAAAAAACTACCTATACCAGAATTTATCGAAAACGGTCCGCATTTGTGTCTCAGGAAAGTCAAGGATTACTTTTAGCTTTTTTAGACATTCAGACGTTTCCTGTGATGGAAAAGAACTCTCAGACTTCGGCAGTCAATCAGTCATTCCAATACAAAAGGTGTGAAAAGGTTGGCAGCAGAAATTGAAGCTAGCAGGACGGAAGACTATTCGAAGAATAGGTTCAGGTGAATATGGAGAATTCCTTCGTAATCTTTCAAGACTGCTTCCTGTAAGCAGTAACTTCTGTATTTTCTGTCCTTTTTTTTCCTGGTTCTGTGTTCCAGGGTGCGTCCATATTACAGTATAACATGTCTTTCACATACGCCGGAAACTTGTTGCGCACGTGTCACAAACACATTGAAACGATTCCACGACCTTAATTGGAGAACGAATCTTTGGCAAATGCTGGATGATCGTTGGATGTACCACTTAGGCTTACCAATAAGCTTTCGAATTGAATTTAATGAAATTGACATGTGACTGTATGATAAGTTGCTAGTTACCAACGTGTTTATGATTTGGTTACGACAGAGTGTGTGATAAGTTGCGCAAGTGTTTATGTTTTATTGCATCGAAAGGCAATGTTATTGCAGCAAGACTAGTCTCACAACAATGTATTTGATCATGATATTGTACATTGCAGTGGAAATTTCAATTTTCAATATACGACAAGATCTCCAGCGCCAGAAACATTTAAAAATCAGATGTCATCTGAACCGCCGTCGAAAAGATTGGTATGATAAATGAATGATATCTGAAAGTAATACCAAGTCAGAATTGAGGCGTCCATCGTTAAAACCTACTCACCCCATTTAAAAAAAATAGAGAAAAAAGGCCTTTAAATTTGTAAATTTAAAAAGGCCATAACTCTTTTATTTTTCAAGATATTTCCTTCAGGTTTGAATTTTTGGAATGTTTAGGACCCCAAAAATATGTTATATATGAAAAAAAATTAGACTGTGCACAATTTGATTGACTGATTGATTGTATGATTGATTGTAAAATTGATGAGAAAAATTAATGCTGAAGTTTACAAAAGTACAGATTATATAATGCAAAACTGAACCATATTCTCATCATCAAAATATACACTCACTCACACCATTCGAAAGAGGAAACGAAGGGGATTCCAGATGTACGATAAAATGCATTTCTCAAATTTATGGCGAGTGTGGGTTTTAGCAGTGGATGCCTCAACTTCTGACGTATGTTTGAGACATGTTATACTGTAATATGGACGGACCCTGAAACACAGAAACCCCCTCCCAACCCGCCTCTCCCACCCCCACCCAAAAAAGTAAATAAATAAAAAAATAGAAAAAACAGGAGTGACTGCTCACAGGAAGCAGTCTTGAAAAGCATTCCCCCGCGTCGACATTAATTTTATCCATATCCTCGTGGTGCTGCGTTTCAAGAACATCCCCCTTATCTCTAAAAAGAACGCATTCACTAAATCTTCGAAAGGTTAATAATGCTGCAAAGATAATTGATAATTTCTGATGCAGCTTAACGTATATATATATACCTGAAGCGTTGTGTTCCTCGTCTTCTTTAAGAAGAGATTATATTTCTGCTTCCCTTCCGCCTTGCGAAATGTCAGAGATTGCATTTGCACATTAACTGCACGTGGGTCACATTAGCGAGTGCAACTTCTTTTATAGATTTCCTACTACTCTTCTTGATGGAAACTAATTTCATTTATAAACAAGAAAAAAATGCGCCGAAGTTTCTTCGGCGCAATCGAGTTTTCTGTACATCGTATGATCGAGACCACTGAAAATAGATCTATCTTTCGTTGGTCTTGGTATAATGTAAAAGCCGCGGCTCATGAAACTGACTACGGCCCGTTGGTGGCCTGTCCTACATCGAAAACAGACGCGCGATTATGGCTAACTTTAACCTTTGATAAAATAAAATCTGCTGTGGCTAGAGGGCTGCAATTTAGTATGTTTGATGATTGGAGGGTGAATGATCAACATGCCAATTTGCAGCCCTCTAGCCTCAGTAGTTCTTAAGATCCGAGGGCGGACAGATACAAGAGTGGACAGACGGAGAAAGTCGGCACAATAGTTTTCTTTTGAGAAAACTCAAAATGGACTATTTCAGTCGCTTTAACAACTCTTCTTCAGGATTCCTGGCCCTCAGTGCTCCAGAATCTTAACACCTATGAAAAATACTATAGTACTTCAATCAAAAGCTTTTTCCATATTTACATTACTTGTGATTCCTAATGAAGAGAGAGAGAGAGAGAGAGAGAGAGAGATCCAAAAGACAGTTTTGGTTGTTGTAATGTGTATGTATATATATATGCTCGCTTATA
>NC_061108.1:12768928-12783928 GCF_015104395.2 Macrobrachium nipponense
GCTCGCTTATATATGAGTAATATAATATATATATATATATATATATATATAATATATAATATATACATATACATATATATATATATATATATATATATATATATATATATATATATATATATATATATATGAATAACTTGATCACGAAGTATATAAAACGTGATGCTATGTATAAATAAAGGTTTATTTGCCACGAAAGTTACTCGGCCAAACTCGTTTTTTCATTTTCGTTCGTGGCAAATAAACCTTTATTTATATATATATATATATATATATATTATATATATATAATATATATATATATATATATATATATCTCTCTCTCTCTCTCTCTCTCTGTGGGGGGGGGGGGGGGCGGCACGCAAAAGCCTGTATGTGTGAATCTGTAGGCAGGGGTGTTGATAATTGAGTCATATACTCAATTATTTATTCTAGCTGTCCATAACAACTTCACATCTATAAGCCTAGCCACTTACAACTTCACTGATGAAGAGGCAGCTGAGAGGTATATATTATCTTCCAAATATGTTTTCTATCAAAATGCATTTTTCTGAATGTCATTCGATGGCATTCTCCTGTGACGACAAAACAGTATCCACTTTAAAGAAATCTGGCGATACCATAGCAAAATTGGACAGCGATAGAATGAAATGTACAAAATGAAAATGAAAACAAAAAATAAAAAGGTCTCCACACACAGCAAACAATTATGGCGAAGTACCATTGACTCGGAATGAAACGCCGACGGTTTAATTTGTTTGACAGCCAAAACGGATGGAGCTTTTCGTACCTGCAAATATATCGCGCCCACTTCAGTTCCGTGGGAAACTACTAATTTTTTTAAATAAAGAGCAATTGCTTTAAGTTCGAATTGTCCTAAAAGTTTTACAAAATCAACGAAGCAAAGACAGTTGATATAGTCAATTGATTATTATTTCGTTTAGTTCAATAACTGTAATAAAGTTTTTTTTCAAGTAAATTAATTGACAGAAATGCGCCATTAGCAAAATGTTTATTGGTCATCCTTTGCTGAAGTCGTTGTCACCAATGTTTTTCTTTTCTAAATTTCATTATTATTATTATTATTATTATTATTATTATTATTATTATTATTATTATTATTATTATTATTATTATTATTATTTTATTAAAATTAATGGCTACTTCAACAGCGTTAACTTGTAGAGATTCTTCTGTACACTATTATTATTATTATTATTATTATTATTATTATTATTATTATTATTATTATTATTATTATTATTATTATTATTAATCTCCTTCAGTATGGGATTTCATTCGTTAACAAAACTACTTACATTTTGAATAGAAGGATAAGCGAACCTACATAAACACCATTATAGCTTTTTTGAGTACACATATCCATTGCTTCCATATTTCTTTAATTTATTGGATTCTGGATCATTCACTCTGATTTTGCGTCGTTTACTTCCACGCTCTGATTTCATACGTATTACATACTCATCCTCCAGCAATATGAAAGATGGAGCTGCATACATATCACGATTTGTTCTAATTTACCGATTCTATCAAAAAAAAAAAATATTACGTATTCCCGAATTCGCTTTCCTAATTTGAACCCCGATTTTAACTGTATACTTTCACTCTCGCGTATCGTGATTTCTCTCCTTACAATAAATAACTCGCGCCTTGAACTTTCCTCTGGAGTGAGGAAAAATATGATTCCCCCATCTCCCCCCCCCTCCCCCCCAAGGTGTTTCGTGTATCGAATATGGTTCGGTTCCTTCCTCTTCCTTTCTCTATTCCGAACTTCCTCGCAAACTCTCCACCCGATACTTTATGATGTGTGATGTCGAACTCGCCAACATTTTTCACCTTTTCTCTTTTCAGTCTCTTTCCCTTTTGCAGAGCATTTGTCATTCTTGTTTTATTATCTGTTCTACAGTAAACGCTGCTTCCCTAGACTGACATTTTTCATATCATCCGTAATGGAAGCAATTATTATTGGCCTGGTTTAATGGTTCATTCTTCCCTGCGTACTCATTGCCATTTGATATTATCTGTTCAAGATTGAAGGTTGATGAGGTCCGATATTTGAAGATTCGTATATATTAAGTCGTATTCACCAGTTTCATTCGAGTATCAGGAAGAGGTAAAGTCTTCAGTAAAAAATAAAAAAAAAAAAAAAAAAAAAAATAAAAAAAAAAAAAAAAAAATAAAAAATAAAAACATATTACATATGTTTAATATATTATGTACCATTTCTCATTAACTTTAAGTCCCAAGTCGTTAATTATTTTTCTTAATTTCTCTCATTCTCATTCCAAGTCACCTGACGTCATTCGTACTTTAAGTGATTGATTTATGTACTATATTGAGGTAGAAACCGTTTCTGTATGATGTTAATAACGCATATCCTTTTTACTCTTCAAAACATTTTCAGTCACTGTTTTTTATCGTTATTATATAGACATATATATTTGGTATGCTGATTTACCTCTATTTGTTTATATCACATGGGCAGTTGTCCCTACTTTTCCGTTATTGTCTAAATCTGGATATCTAAATATCATTGAGGTTTATATTTATTTTCTTCAGTATATACTACTATGTCTTGATGTAGACGTTCAACCCAATTGTGACATGTGCAATTTCTCTTATATTACGTCACCCGTAGCCTGCTATTTACTTTTCCCCTTATTATCCTCCAAAGAATGATATTGCCGTCTCTCTATTTTCCTCATTGGATATCCCAGACTTCGCTTTATAACTATTTTTTTTTCCGTTGTTAAATTCTCCAATCGTCATCGAATTAATCTCAGCCCCATTGCTTTGACATAGATTAATTTGGTTTATAACTACAGAGATCCTGTCATGTATCCTATTGATAAAAAAAAACATGACAATTCTATTCATCTTGATTATCTTCTTACATAAAAACTTAGCTGATAGAACTTCGTACCTTGAGCGATACCGACGTAGATTCTCATTTTTTTTTTTTCTCTCTCTTTCGTATAATATCCTGTCCAGTAACTTGGTGTTGGTGCTTTCAGCCATTCATTCATACCAACATCTATTATTATTTGTCCGTTTAGTTTTCTGTGAAAGAAGACTGCTGAGGTGGCTTTGTCTGTCCGTCCTTACCTGTTAACAGTATGCATCTCTCTCTCTCTCTCTCTCTCTCTCTCTCTCTCTCTCTCTCTCTCTCACTGAAGGCCAGAAGTCATCACTGACGATTAAAGGCAAGAGTTGGCTTCGTAGATGAAATACACATTTTATCTTAACAGAAAAAAGCAACAGCAACAACAACAAAGATAAAGCCAATGGCTGCAGGATATGTAATGAAATACTTCTGACATTTAACAATATCCGCTGCTCTTTCTAGCTTTTAAAAAGTTAATTCTTAGGAAAACAATATCACTCTCTTTCAAATTACTATAAATATCTCAAATATATCCAAATGTTATTGAAACGAATATGGAAGATGCAGAAAACATTTTATAAATGTCACATTTTCCTGTATGATTATTCATTTTTCTAAGTTACCATTATCCTGTGTATACAAGACAGTAAAAAGTCTGTTGGATCATGTCAAGATAATATATATATATATATATATATATATATATATATATATATATATATATATATATATATATATATATATATTATTACGATATTTCTTCACAAAAGACGGTTTTTGTAAACAAAAACTTTGGATCCTTTGAAGATTAGCGAACCCACTATTTTTCAAGACGGTAGTATACCACTTTGATATATATATATATATATATATATATATATATAATATATATATATATATATATATATAATATATATATAAAACACGATCCAAAATTCTGATCACTGAAACCGTCATTTGTGAAGAAACACCGTTATATATTTCCGACCACGACACCACCGGGTTAATATGTCAGAAAACGAAGACGTGCGGGAAAAACAGAATGGAACACAAGCAAGTACTACTCTCCCAAGCGTGAAGGAAAAGTTTGTATCCTCACAGGAACCCGCCCCTTACAAATTGCCAGGTCTGTTGTAGGACAGCCTCTAGGATTTTCCACAACAATTTGTTTCTAGGGAAAGTTTGGGGCTCGTAATTTCCACGGAGATTCTGCTTTGGCAGGAGTGTGTTTTCGTTAGTAGAGAGCGTATGCACTTCTAGAGGCTAAGAATACCATTTGAATTTTGAAGCTATACGTAGTTTTAATACGTAGGTCGAATTGAAAAAATATTGAGTAGCCTCTCATTAAAATACCGTCCTCTATAAAAGTCTTTATGTCCTGGAAACGAAACCGGTAGTATTGACTTTCCTTATAGAGGTATGAATAATACCAAGACGAGGTGAAAGATTGTAGCTTATTTGATCAGTAAGTAATAAAATCCTTGTGAATCTTTTGTTTGTGCCCCCAGGGGTTGGGAGTAGGCAGGATGTCGGGAGGGTAAGGAAGCCAGGACACATCCACCTCCATTCTGCAAACCTGTTTGTACGCCCTAGGTGTGGGCGGGGTTGCTAGGGGATCGAGAGGGTAGGGGAGACATGACGGTCAGCGCCGGGTTACAGCTCAGTGTAGTGCGCACCGTCCAGCTCGCTTAAAATACTTCGTAAACCTTTCGATCCGTCATGTTGCAAAGATGTAGTCGACAAGGAAATGATGCAGTGATTTAGTGCTGAAAAACAAATATTGCAAAGTGACATTTTAAATAATTTAATAATATTTATTAATTATGGATGGGGGAAGTCACCCATGGCAATGAAAAGACATAACCGATAGATTTGCTTTTAATAAGATGGTAAAAATCACAATTATTCATTCATTAATTTTTTATGACTTCACTGAAGGGAAGCTCTTACCAACCTCATTCCTTGTAGGAAGCTTCCTCGAGCACAAGGTTAATTCACATTCACTTACATACTGCTGTTCATTCTGTGTAATAACAATACCAATAGTGATTAGTAGAGGTAATAATAGATAAGCGATAGTAGTAGTAGTAGTAGTAGTTTTATTAGTAGTATTAGTGAAAAATATAAACCCTGACAAATGTTATGTTACTATTTAGTGAAACAATATTTATAGTTTTGATAATGTAAACTGACATGAATTAAATGCGCATAATAATAATACTAATGGTAAGAAATTCACAGATCCGCGAAAACAAATTGTTTAAAAAATATCCACAATTATATATAAAAATATATTTCTATGTAAAAATATAAAACAAAAGACTTTCGAGCACCTGAACGGTGTTCCTCATCAGTGTGACGTTAAAATGTAATGAAGAGGATAGTTTCCCTCCGAAGAGCATCTAAAAAGGTAGGCGGGGCGAGAAAATAATAACAGCCCATCATCGAAGTGCTGGTTCGTGTTTTAGGTAATCCCAAACTCAACAGGCAGTTGCGCCAACCTCCTCGATCTCCGCACCTGTGAAGTTGCTCCTGCTTGCACTGCATTGGTGCCATAGTCGGAAACATCCGCTGGGACGTCGGCTATCTGGAGAGAGAGGGGAAGAGGAAGCAGAGCATCAGGGTTCACATGGTCAACGTCAGTTTTAAAATTAAATTCTTTTAAGTATTGCCTGGCAATGAAACTGTTTATAAAAGGGTCTTCATTGGTAAACGACTTATTATCCTCAAAAGATATTCCCATGTTTATAGCGGCGCCTTCAACTAGTCTTCTCACGTGAGAATCGTCGCTCTTAAAAATAATTTGTGCACCATTCCAATTGCTTCTGTGGTCTAAATTAAAACCGTGAACCACCAGTTCATTACTGGCACCATCTCTGATGCTCACTTAATACACTCCTCCCATTTCATTGACAGATTAAGGTGTTTTAATCGTAACGATGGTAGGATGATTAGCCTCGATGTCTCATCCTTATTTACAAATGTTCTTCTTGACTATGTTTTGGAAAATCTAAAGAAGAGACATGAAGAAGGGACTATCAACTTTCCTATTCCTTGCGACCAGTTTCTAGACTTGGTTAGAATCTGTGTTGACTGTACCATTTTCACTTTTAATGATGAATACTTCCAACAAAAGGCTGGTGTACCTGTGCATGGAGTTCATAGAAGTTGAAATATTAGAGAGATGTAACCCCAACTGTAAGCCTGCTCTGTGGGTGAGATATGTAGACGACATATTTATTGTTTTTTACGGCGACGACATAGCTTTAGATTGCTTACTGAATACTGCCAACAACGTTGTCGATTCGATAAAATTTACAGTTGAAAAAGAGGTTGATGGTAAGATTTCTTTCTTAGATGTTTTAATTCATAGGGATGTAAACAGTAACTCTTTTAAATTTTCAGTTTTTAGAAAAGCTACCAACAAAGAAAATTATATTCATTATTTTTCCCACCACTCACAACAAGTTAAAAGGAATGTAATTATGAGTTTTGTTTTAAGGGCCCTTCGTATATGTGACCCCGCATTTCTAGACAGAGAACTCAAACATGTCGTAGACACTTTTAGGTCCTTAAAGTACCCAGAACATTTTATTACTGATGCAATTAGCCGAGCTAAAAAGAAGTTTTACATTGGTCAAGATAATAAGGAAATGAAAGTCAAGAAATGTGTATATTTGCCCCTTCACGATGAAATCTCAAAAGTAGTTGATTGTATAAATAAGCACCAAAAGGACATAGAAATAGTTTATTCCTACAAAAACACTTTGGCAAAAGCTCTTACAAAGAATAATAACAGTACCAAGAGAAATAACGGTGTTTACAAGGTTCCATGTCAGGATTGCAGTGGTTGTTACTACGGGGAAAGTGGTAGGGGATTAGAGGTCAGACTAAGGGAACACAGAAGGGCCTATGATCTTCATGCACAGGGCAGCGCTTTGGTGGCTCACAGTTTTAATTTAGACCACAGAATCAATTGGGATGGTGCACAAATTATTTTTAAAATTTTTCGACGATTCTCACTGAGAAGACTAGTTGAAGGCGCCGCTATAAACATGGGAATATCTTTTGAGGATAATAAGTCGTTTACCAATGAAGACCCTTTTATAAACAGTTTCATTGCCAGGCAATACTTAAGTTGACCATGGGAACCCTGATGCTCTGCTTCCTCTTCCCCTCTCTCTCCAGATAGCCGACGTCCCAGCGGATGTTTCCGACTATGGCACCAATGCAGTGCAAGCAGGAGCAACTTCACAGGTGCGGAGATCGAGGAGGTTGGCGCAACTGCCTGTTGAGTTTGGGATTACCTAAAACACGAACCAGCACTTCGATGATGGGCTGTTATTATTTTCTCGCCCCGCCCACCTTTTTAGATGCTCTTCGGAGGGAAACTATCCTCTTCATTACATTTTAACGTCACACTGATGAGGAACACCGTTCAGGTGTTCGAAAGTCTTTTGTTTTATATTTTTACATAGAAATATATTTTTATATATAATTGTGGATATTTTTTAAACAAAAATAATAATAATAAATAAAATAATAATAATAATAATAATAATAATAATATATAATAATAATAATAATAATAATAATAATAAATAATATTTTTGACCGGAATTTCAAAAATTTTTGAAAATCTTATATAATATATATATATATATATTAATATATATATATATATAATATATATATATATATATATATATATAAAATATAGATATATATATAAATATATATATATATATATATATATATATATATATATATATATATATATATATATATATATATATATAATATATAAACATATATATATATATATACATATATGTATATATATACATACTCATTATATCAATTTCAAAATAAAAACGTAAATAAAAAACAAATATTGTTTATTAGATTAAACTGCTGAGACTGAAAAATCAAGCAAAATTTTCCCTAAGTTTTCGAATAAAGAAAAAAAAAAGAACGTTTTACACTTCGTTTACTTCCTTTACAAACTGGAAAAGACCAGCAGGAAATTATCTTAATTTTCTGCAAAAGAAGAAAGGGAATTTCTCCGCAACGTTTAATTTCACTTTTCGAACCAATAACATAACAACATTACAGGCAGAGATAAAAGTCACTTGAAGAAATAGGTCATTGTATTTTCCATAGGGAGAGCGGAAGTGACTTTCAGGTGAGTGAAATTTTATCTAGAAAGCCTCATTTGATATTCTGTTCTTCCTTTCACTATAATCTCTTACAATATCTATAAAGAGACTCAAGTTTTAGTTTTCTGAAGAGAAAACTATTGTGCCGGCTTTGTCTGTCCGCTCGCACTTTTTCTGTCCGTCCTCAGTTCTTAAAAACTACTGAGGTTACAGGTCTGTAAATTGGGTTGTTGATCAACCACCCCCCAATCATCATGTATACCAAATTGCAGCCCTCTAGCCTCTGTAGTGTTTATTTTATTCAAGGTTAAAGTTAGCCATAATCGTGCGTCTGGCAACGATATGGACAAGGCAAGGTCACACCCCTAAGCTTTGTTGAGGATCTCTATCTAGGAAAGGTCCTGAATTACATATAAATCTAACATATATAAATCTTTATAAAGTTCTTCATATGGAAATGATTCTATACGCACTAAAAATAAAAAAGAAGGGAATTAGATACTATATTCCCTTCAGCCTCACATAATGCCAGACTCAGTACTAATGGATTTGAGGGGAAAAGAACGAATCCCTATTTCAGAAATGACGAAAACTCGTCTAATTAACGTGCGTGGGATCCACCTCCTCTTTCTCAGCATAGGAAGCCATCTCGTTATTTACAACAAAGAATTTACGAAATTTATGAGATGAAATTCCACATATCTCTGTACAGTACCTACACGTGTTAGTGTTATTTCCCTTAAATTTTACAACGGAGTTTTACTTCCGCATGCTACGTAAACAACACATCATATTAATACATCACTCTCGACGTGGTTCGGAAGTCACGTAAAGCCGTTGATCCCGTTGCTGAATAACCACTTGTTCCATGCAACGTAAAAACACCATGAAACAAACAAACAAATCCTTGATCAAAGATGACTGGATTAATAACCATGGAGCGCATACTTGGATGAGAAGGTACTCCACCATTTGTAAAAGTTTACGAATCTCGCTACCAGTTGGCGCTGCGATCGGATTATGTTAAGTAGCGTCTTTTCCCAGTCTCCTGTGCATAGTGACTGTGACCTTCAGTCAGGTTACTTCAGTGTTTAAGAGTGAGTGGAGGAGGTGCTACACCAAGACTCCTCAAAATTCTATTGTAGTCTATTTTAATGCCTTCCTATAAAGAACAATAATTCGTCCTTACGCTCTTTACAATATTTGAAAAATGTACGTCAATCTGTCAGTATGATAGTTCTGCATCAATTATGTTGCATACGCGCATGCTCACGTGAAACAAACCGCTCTCCATTATGTTCGTATTGCAATCTCCTGGTTATCATTGGGGTGATTTCCATAACCATTTTCAAGGGACCATCATCCAAAGGAAAAGAATATTTTAGTAACAAACGTCCTATCTATCTATCTATCTATCTATCTATCTATCTATCTATCTACACACACACACACACACACACACACATATATGTATATATATATATATATATATATATATATATATATATATATATATATATATATATATATATATAATATATATATATAGATGACATAGATTTTGAAGTAGCCTCATACGTCGTGGTGAATCCCCAACTTTGCATCCACCCAACTCTTTAAGCCATAAAACATGCGTAAAAATAAATATCAGAGGAAAGATTGGAAAAATAAAAACAGACATAGAGGATGGCTCAGTTTTTGATGGAGACGCCAGGACCCTGAAATCACAGGCGACGTTCTGACGACTTGAAAAATTCCTTAGCTTCAGGGCACCAAATGAAAATGTGCCTGCCTGAGGTGGTTTGTGAGCAATATTCTCGTTCTATTTTTTTCCAGCCATGGCTTCAATTTAAAATTAAAATTAACTTTCTTTATGTATTCTGGTAATGTTTGTTTGGCTTTGATAAAGATTCAGTCACCTGTTTATGGTGGATTTCTTTATTTTGGCCTACACCTGTACCCGAAGGTAGTCATCATGCTAAACCAAATAAAGGAAAAACTCTAAGATTAATGATCTGATTTCTAGGAAATATATATAAAAAAATAAAGAATAAGAAGCGTAACCCTAGTGATAATGCTCCTCAGGCCACACCTGATGCTGCGGTTTACTCTCTCTCTCTCTCTCTCTCCCTCTCTCTCTCTCTCTCTCTCTCTCTCATCGGCTTCAGGTAATTCGGTTACCTGCAGTAACCCGTCCTGCTGTTGTTGGTCAGCTCTAAAACGACCTGTTTCCAGAATTGCCAATTATACGTTCCAGGAGACTTCCTGGAAAGCGACGGGATTACGTGGTCCAACATAACAGACTGAAAAATACTATATATGTTTAAACAAACAAACATTTAATATATATATATATATATATATATATATATATATATATATATATATATATATATATCTATATATATATATATATAATATATATATATATATATAGATATATATATATATATATATATATATATAGATATATATATATATATATATACTATATATATATACATACTGTATCCATATATTATTTTTAAGACTGAGTTATGATTGGATATGCGTTACAAGATAGAAGCACATCCTCTATATATATATATATATATATATATATATATATATATATATATATATATATATATATATATATATATATATATATATATGACTGGTAATAAAAATGTTCTGTAACGAACAGAATTCCATCTAATAAAAGGAGCCCATAAAAACACCAAAATGTAGAGAGAAAAGTACTATATTTCAGAGACTGCTGTCTCTCCTTCAGGTATATGAATGAGAAAAGTTTACAGAAAAGGTGGTATTTATACCAAGAGATTCGTCCACAAGTAAGCCAATTTAGGTCACCCCCGCTGATAATCTTCCTTTAATCTTCTTAAGCGTTGGTTCTTGAATGGAACACTGCGTCGACGATATCTGATATCCAATTCCCTTTTGAGATGTTCATTACCTGCTTCCTCTTTTATTAAGGCCGATTCCATCATTTGACTCTTGTACCGGCAGTTTGCTGCTATAAATTACACGTGACATATTCCAGTTTATTCTATGGTTATGTTCTTTATATGGTTGAAAATAGCCGAGTTCTGTTGTCCATACCTAACTGACCGTTTGTGTTGATTAATCTCTGGGGAAGTGATTTACCTGTAAATCCGATGTAAGATTGGTCACATCCTGGCATGGGATCTCATATACCCCAGAGTCTTTTGGGAGATGTCTTTTGTTGGACGTTAATCAGGGATTTGGCTAAGGTATTTGGGTAGGTAAATGCAAAAGGGTTGGATTTCTCAGGGTGTGAGTTACTCTCTTAATCGTCTCCAGGTGGGGAATTTTTATTTTATTGTTGGGTGTGTCTCTGGTCTTGTCTTTAGGGGGTCGTAGAAAATTACGTTTGCTTTTTGAATTGCTTTCTCAATTATATGGTCAGGATACTTTAAAGATGAAAGTTGCTTGCAAATTAGTTCAAATTCTTTTTCCAGGAAATCTGGGGAACAAATTCGTAAGGCTCTTAAGAATAGGTTGCTAGCTACACCTATCTTGATAGTATTGTCCTGATAGCTAAAGTAGTGAATATATGAAAGTGAGAACGTTGGTTTTCTGTATATGGTAAATTTGTTCTGTCTTGTCTCTGATTATTAAAACATCAAGAAAAGGAATTTTGTTGTCTGTTTCCCATTCAACTTTAATTTGATGCTGGGCACTAATGCGTTTAATTTGAGAGGAATTCATTAAAAGTACCCCACTTATTATCCCAAAATGTTAGTATGTCATCCACGTATCTCATCCACAGCATGTTTTTGGGTTTTAGTTGCATTTATTACTGTAGTTTCAAAGTATTCCATGTACAGATTGGCTAAAATAGGACTTAAAGGACTACCATACTACACCCGAATTTTGCTTGTAGAATGATTCCCCGATGAAAATACGTATTAGATGCACATAATTCAACTAACTTTATTATTTTGTCAAGTGCCAAAGGGAAATGATCTGAATAGGGGGATAATTTTTCCCTTAAAAACTGAAGTACCAGTACAGGACGTTCTTCAGTTATATGAGATCCCAGGTATATGAGATCCCATGCCAGGACTGTGACCAATCTTACATCGGATTTACAGGTAAATCACTTCCCCAGAGATTAATACAACACAAAACGGTCAGTTAGGTATGGACAACAGAACTCGCTATTTTCAACCATATAAATGAACATAACCATAGAATAAACTGGAATATGTCACGTGTAATTTATAGCAGCAACTGCCGGTACAAGAGTCAAATGATGGAATCGGCCTTAATAAAAGAGAAGCAGGTAATGAACATCTCAAAAGGGAATTGGATATCATATATCGTCGACGCAGTGTTCATTCAACCAACGCTTAAGAAGATTAAAGGAAGATTATCAGCGGGGGTGACCTAAATTGGCTTACTTGTGGACGAATCTCTTGGTATAAATACCACCTTTTCTGTAAACTTTTCTCATTCATATACCTGAAGAGAGAGACAGCAGTCTCTGAAATATAGTACTTTTCTCTCTACATTTTGGTGTTTTTATGGGCTCCATTATATATATATATATATATATATATAGATATATATATATATATATATATATATATATATATATATATATATATATATATATAATAATACTGTACTCTAAATTCGTGTGTATCATGAAATTCGTGTATAAATGTTTATTATATATAGTATATATGTATATATATATATATATATATATATATATATATATATATATATATATATATATATATATACTCAATTGTTATTTTACTGTTTACTGTTCACTCACCATGTACAGACATGATAATTTGAACCAATAATGAAAAAAGAATCAAATTACTCCAGAATTCGTTGCGATAACAATCTCTCCAGAAATTTTGCACCTAAGACCAGATTCCCCATTCAACCACCCACCGAAGTTGAGGAAAAAGTGAACTTTGCTCTTACTAACCCTCGAGACCGAAACTTTCTCTTCTCTTCTTCTGCTTGGCTTCTTTTCCCCCCGCAGTGCCAGTCATTTCTAATAGTATAGAAAGTCTTAGTGAGTCTCTTGTCAAGGGGACGGAATCTGTAACATGAATTTAAGCAATTCTGTAGGTTTCCAACACTGAATTTTGTATCGTGCTAGACCTGCAGGTGTGAGAGAATTGTCCACTATTTTTTTGTTTTACTTATTAAGATCTCATGAATTATTCAATTATTCTCATGTTAGATATTTTGCCAATAGTTATATAGGGAAGTCTGGCAAATTACGATTTTATGAGTGAATCATTAAATATATATATATATATATATATATATAGATATATATATATATATATATATATATATATATATATATATATATATATATATGTATATATATATATATATATATATATATATGTATTTAGGTATATATATATATATATATATATATATATATATTATATATATATATATATGTATATATTATATATATATATATATATATATATATATATATATATATATATATATGTATATATATAAAATACGTTGTTGTAGGCAATCGCCTTTGTGGCATTAACTCATTTGATGTAGACCTTTTCATATTTCCTTACTTCTGCTTTCAATACATCTTCAAAGTTCTGGAAAAGTACACAGACTCGTGGTGTATTTTCCATTTATTGCTACGGTCTGCTCCGCCTTATCTCGGGCTTTCCCAAGTAAGAGTTGATATATACAGACAATCTCTGCTATATTCATACTGGGTAGGTTGGATTACCGGGGGAGGGGGAGCGGTTGCCATATTTTTCATTTGCAATGTTTGGTTTACAAATTACATGGGGGGGTTAGTTATTTAAATAATATTTACATAATATGTTAGTACAGACGTCCAACGAAGAATTAGCGTAGTTTCTTAATTCACTATTCGTTATGGAAATATTGCCATAAGCAGGTGCCAGATTACTTACTTAACAATAAATAAAATTTCCTTTCAAAGGTGCTATACTTGAAATAAATTACATTAGAATAGAGTAGACTTATTCAACGTATTAATGATAATTATTTTGCAAAGTAAGGAAAATATATACCAATGGGTCCACAATTTCTAATTTTATTCTCAACTCTAGCTTTGTGACAGCATACCGAAGCATTTTGAAGTTGGCTTTGCTGCCGCTCGAGTCTTGACTCAACGTATCGTACTGCACTGGGGTGTTGTCATTTCGTCTCCTACAGCCGATAAACAATACATCAAGGCGTTAACATTCTTTGAAAACGATGTTTAATTAAACTAATTTTGTCCTTTGATCAATAAAATAATTCGCATGACACATTTAGTGGGCCTAAATTGAACTTCTGATTTTCACACTTGATTAGTCTAAGTCTATTTTCAGCAGTATACTCTCTCGGGTACGTAATATAAATGAATATTTAAATCGACAATATATATATATATATATTATATATATATATATATATATATATATATATATATATATATATATATATATATATATATCTATGTGTATATATATATATATATATATATATATATATATATATATATATATGTATATGTATATATATATATATATATATATATATATATATATATATATATATATATTAATCTGCTTTATTTGAATATTCCCGTTATTCTTGTTTTATTAGCAATGTTCGCCTTTTTCTTATCCTTTTCATAATTGCTTAACATAATTAACTCAGACCTAGCTATTCAAAGTCAAAAAGCAATCTTAAAAAAATCAATCGAATGTAATTCGTTCTTATTTTTTATCGAATTCGTTGCATATCATCCTGTTTCATTTGGACACGTAGAAAAGCTGTGGGAGTCAAAACTGAAGAATACATTAAGAAAGGCTTACTTTCATTAAAGCTTTCTTAGGTTGATCTTTCTGTAGCTATTCATTTCTTCTAAACAGAAATTAATTC
>NC_061108.1:12788928-12811216 GCF_015104395.2 Macrobrachium nipponense
AAATCCTATAAACCTTCAAACTATTAAAATCCGTTTGAACAAGAATGAGACAGTTAATCAAATAATAACTTATATAAAGGAACTATACATTCCTCTATAAATCGTAACATGTTCAAATGACCCACAGAACTCTCCCACAACCGCAGTCGCACTTTGCACGCAAAATCTCGAGAAGCATGCACCCTCGAATGTCTTAGTGCGTTGTGTAAAAAGACTTTGCTGGGAAATGAAATTTTAATCCTTCCCGACACTCTGAAATATAACGATTTCCGCGAACAAAGCCTAGACACGGTTGACTCGCTGCAACAAGTTAATATAGTAATCCACAAAACCTATACATATAAATATCGCATTTCTTTTATTGTTGCTAACTTTTAATCCCACCGCTGCCACCAATATTAGGGCTTGTGCCTTGTATGATAAGGCGCCCTATGAGGTAATGTTAGACTAGCGATATCTTACGCTAAGTCGGTTGGTATTGCACTTCCATCTCAATGGAGTGTCTGGGGGTTTGTAGATCATTTACGAAGTCGGTATTATCTGTTGGTTATTACGACGATGTGTTAAACTCATGGTGAGGAGGTTCTTGTAGAAAACACGAAAGAAATAAAAATATATGTATTCTTCTGAAGTTTTACATGCTGAAGATCAGATATGATTGTACAAGTCTTCTCATAACGATAGCTTGATCGCTTCTGCCAATGATGATGGCTAATCCTATTCCTCTACATGATAACAAGCTTAGGTAAAGAGGTACAGGTCTTCTAATGACGATAGCTAACTCTGTTCTGCTCGTCTACCATCTCTGTTACAAGTTATGAAGGAACAGACAGTAGTTCGAACATATGAAACATACATACAAATGACGTAGTTTCATACGAACACACAATCAAAATGAGACACGCTACAGATCACGTAGGCCGTTTGAATTATAGGTCGGGGTAGTTGTCTCAAGCAGGGAGCTTGGACTAATGTTTATAAACAATTGAATGACTACAGGTGACGGCATGTTATCTTAGCCTACATACTTATTGTATACGTCATCTTTAGCGTCTCTAGTCTGATCACATTCCTGCAAGCAATCTGTGACCTCTTAGTTTTAGACTTTTTATATATTATGGACTAACATTCCATATTTTTATTATGTAAAAAACACTTACATATATATATATATATATATATATATATATATATATATATATATTATGTTATATATATATATATATATATATATATATATATATATATTATATATATATCTATTATATGTATATAATATAATATATATATATATATATATATATATATATATGATATATATATATATATATATATATATATATATATATATATATATATATATATATATATATATATACTATATATATATATGTATATATATATATATATATATATATATATATATATTATATATATATATATACTATATATATATATGTAATATATATATACATATATATATATATATATATATATATAATATATATATAATATCCTTATAATACATCTGCTCTTCGCACTTATTATGGCAGAAAAAAACTCGTACTCGGGAATGCAATAAAATGATTCACAAAGTACTCGGTATCACCACGTGAAGCAGCCGGAGGAAATGTTAACTTACACTTGCAATTATTTTTTTCTTTTAAATCGTGAATATCTACAGATACCTTCTAACGATAACCTGAGGAAATGAAACAGAATAGTCATTCTATTATTCTATATTTACTGACTTGTAAATGATTTCACTGATGAATGGTAATGAGGGAGATTGCTATTCATTTGCATATGCCTGTTTATTTGTATATAGCTTGATTTACATATCGTGGTTATTTCAGCGTAAAAAATAAGTCAAGGAATACAAAACTGTAAAAATAAGTAAAATTAAGTCAAGAAATACGAAACATTATTTGTAAATTGCTTGCGTGGTGTCACTTTGGCGATTGCTGAGAGGAACGGATATTTTGAGCAAGGCACTCTAACATTACGTTTTCTTCGAAACCGTCTCTAAAGAAAACGGAGATATTTTAGTGGGTAACAGATGTATATTAAATATTTCGAACTAAACTGAATTAGAAAATGTTTTACAAGTTTTGTGATAATTTGTCGCCCATAGGGCTATAAAAGCGATAGACGAACTTGTCAGTAAACCAATAAAAATTCTTTTTTGGCCAATAACATTTTATTTAGACATCAAACAGTCCAAAACTGTCAATAACTCGCTTTTAATCATTCCTTGAAATGCGAAGATTGGGTGTCAAACCATTCAGCGTTTCAGACGTAATAACATGGAATTAGAGTGGTTGGACAGCGCAAGTGAGGGAAGGAAGCGGGAATAGATGTAGAGTAAAAGGCTAAAAAGTAATGCCTACGGTGCACCACGAGAGGTGCACCGATGAGCATAAAATTAACAATCATACTGTTGTAAAAAGTCACGGACATTAAAAGCACTACTGTCGCACGTGAGACCAAGAGGTATGATGAATTAAGCTATTACCTTAATCACCAAACGGCAGACATTGAAAATAATAGTTTATGGTTTTGGAACTTCCGATAGGGAAATTATTTGTGAAATTAACCATTTTCTACGCCTGATGAGCCCGAAATCGAAAATTAATAAGTTTCGAATGACGTCATAAAAATTGAGAGTATTTTACTAAATGCCCTAGCTTTTTAACAGCGTAATACTGGTTTTCATCATAACGATTAAAAGAAGCGTCGTTCAAAGCCTCAAAGCAGAGAAAGTAATACAATTTTAAAACTAATTCTGTAGAGTAGACTATAGGAATAAGCAATTAAAAGTAGTAGTGGCTCTGGTTAACGGAGGAACGCTCTCTCTCTCTCTCTCTCTCTCTCTCTCTCTCTCTCTCTCTCTCTCTCTCTCTCCATCTAAGCCATGACTGATCTAAACCTCAAAATAATGTTTACGCTCCCTTCTCACAACCCCCCACCCCCCCTTTGTGTGTGTGTGTGTGTGTGTGTGTGTCTTTATCTAAGCCAAGACTGGTGTAAATTTCAAAATAATGTTTACTCTCTCTCTCTCTCTCTCTCTCTCTCTCTCTCTCTCTCTCTCTCTCTCTCTCTCTCTTAACCTAGTTGATACGCATTAACAGAATCATGCTCAGAGAAGGTGCAGATCTGTCGCAACACGAAGGTCGTTGACTCCCAACGGTGAGAGGTGAAAGGGCCCAAACAAAACAAAGAACCAGAATCCATCAACCGATAATTGAGTTCAGTTTCAGTAGAGAGAAACAAAAACACGCGACTTGTAAACACGCCCAGGCAGGGAAAGTGGGGATCTGCGGACGAGTGCGTTTACGAAGGTATTCTTCCATGTTATAGAATTCTAACTTTTCCAGTCAAAGGGTCAAAACACTAAATGCTGGATACAATCGGTCAAAAGCAGCAACGTTTAACGATCTTCCCTCAGTCCTGACTTTTGAACTCATTTATTTTGTGATAGTTCTAACGTGAAATCTAACTTTGAATGGGAATCTGTAAAAATATCAAGTTATGAAATCATTTCATCGGTTAGAATTGCAAGCATAGCATTTTGGCTCGGAACTGAAGTATATTAACAATAATAATAATCACTCTAAAGTATAAACTACCGTTAGCTCTACACAGAGAACCTTGCTATAAACAAATAAAAAATGAGCCAAAGTTTCTTCGGCGCAATCGAGTTTTCTGTACAGCGTACACTCAAGGCCACTGAAGGTAGATGAATCTCTTGGTGGTATCATTATAATGCTGTATGAGCCGTGGCTCATGAAACTCTACTCCTTTAGTGGTGGCCTGTACTGCCGCATTGCCAGAAGCACGATCATGGCTAACTTTAACCTTAAATAAAGTAAAAATTGCTAAGGCTAGAGGGCTGCAATTTGGTATGTTTGGCGAATAGAGACTGAATGATCAACATACCAATTTGCAACCCTCTAGCATCAGTAGTTTTTAAGATCTGAGGGCGGACAGAAAAAGTGAGGACGGACAGACAAAGCCGGCACAATAGTTTCCTTTTCAGAAAACTAAAGCTCTTCTGAATGCTATTCAAAGGAAAAGTATACTTAACTTGCTAAAGCAGTCCGCAGTGAATGTTTAAGTGTGACACTTTAATCGGAAATTCATGAAAAAGAAAATTCACTCTAAAGCAACGCAAATACTTATGACAGAGAAAGTGAGAGAAATAAACCACATGAAAATTCTTCAAAGCACGCGAAGGAGATTTCATTCTCCTATAAACTTCATCCCAACAAACTTAACGAGACTCTTGTGAGATTTTCTTCGTGAATAACTATTTCTGAAGAGACCTTCCCACCGCAATGACTTGCGCTTGACAACCAAGGATTTTCGCTTTCTCGGGGAGAAAGCCAGCAAACTACATTGTTGTTGTAGTTGCTGTTATTTTTGTTGCTGGGGTAGGAAATGTTTATGGAAGAGTCTAAAAGGTCTAAAAAAGGTGTTTCATGTTGAGTTAGAGATATAGGAATTGTAGGATAGGATATTTATGATTTATTTATTAGAATGAAAAGGTGAAATATAGATAATGTTCATGTTAAACAGCACAGAAATACGATTTTCTAAGAAATAAATAAGTGTATTTACTTTAATTTTCGTTGGTGAAACAAGGCTCTAGTTGACCGTAGATTTTAGTACGTTTTAAGGTCAAAAGTTAGGAATATAAGTAATGTTTACAACTTGTACATAAAGGGAAAATCTTGCATGCGTCCCGAGTAACCTGGAGGTCGGATCACGCCTTGTTCAATATGGAAAAATTTGCACCTATGAATACTAAAAAATAATTATTTCAGTATTCGGTAGTAAATATAATTTAATGTGTTATCGATGCAGGTTTTAACATCCATGAGAATTTGGCCAAATTCTTCTCCCAAATTGTTCAGAAGCCTTCGATCTTTTGTATAGTAAAGTACCCCAGGATTTCATAAAAGAATAAGCGTAAAAGGGTTAGATTTTATAGATAAACACTACAAATGGACATTAGTATCTTCCAAAACCGCTTTCAATTCCATCCTCGTTTTGAGTGTATCGGTAACAGTGCAGGTTGATAAAGAAGGAATTGTACTGTTTCTTATTTCATTTGCAAATATTGTTCAGCTTAAGAGGTTTGCAACAATGGAAGGAGCTGGCAGAAACAAAACGCTCTTGTGAGGTGACATCTCTAAGACTTTCAATCTAATGTCTTGCTCTAAAAGTAATGAATATGGTTTACGTTGAGAAAAGTTTCCGTTGAGTAAAGCAAGTATATATATATATATATGTATGTATGTATGTATGTATGTATGTATGTATATATATATATATATATATATATATAGATATATATATATATATACTATACTACATCACATATATAATTACATATACATATGTAATTTAGCTGAAATATTTTAACCCTTAAACGCGGAGCAGTAAATAAAAAATGACTCCCGTTATGCCGGAGGGGTTTGGAAGTGAGCGCGTAAGCGGAAAATATTTTTTTCAAAAAATCACACGCGCGCTTAGTTTTCAAGATTAAGAGTTTCATTTTGGCTCCTTTTTTTGTCATTGCTTGAAGTTTAGTATGCAACCATCAGAAATGAAAAAAAGTTCTCATTATCATATATAAATAATGCGATATATGATAGCGCAAAAACGAAATTTCATATATAATTGTATTCAATCGCGCTGTGCGCAAACGGTTGGAAGGTAACAAGTTACTTTTTTTTTCGTTGTAATGTGCACTAAATTGCGATCATTTTGATATATAACACATTGTAAAACGATAAAAGCAAACACAGAGAAAATATTATCACAAAATAATGCATGAATTCGTAACGCGCTTACGTAAACACATATTTTTTCAAAAATTCACCATAAATCTAAATATTGTCCTAGAGACTTCCAATATGTTTCAGAATGAAGACAAATGATTGAATATTACTATACTGTAAGAATATTAGCTTACAAATGCAGTTTTCGGCCATATCGACGAGCTAAAGTTGACCGAATGTCGAATTTTTATATATATATTTTTTTTTATATGCAATTATTTCGGAAATAAGAAAAGCTACAACTTTCAAATATTTTTCTGTTTTATTCTACATGAAATTGCGCACATTTTCATATATAAAAACTCTATGAAATGCCTAATATGAAACGGAGCAAATATTCCGAGAATGGGACTTACGCATTTCGGAGATTTGTGCGGAGAATCCGCGCGCGGAGGGAAGGAAAGTTTTTTTAAAAATTCACCATAAATTTAAATATTGTGCTAGAGACTTCGAATTTGTTTCACGATGAAGATAAATGACTGAATATTACTAGACTGTAAGAGTTTTATCTTACAATTGCGTTTTTCGACCATTTCGGTAGAGTCAAATTTGACCGAACGTGGTTTTTTTTCTATTTATCGTGATTTATATGCAAATATTTCGAAAATGAGAATAGCTACAACCTTCAACTATTTATTGTTGTATTATACATGAAATTGCGCACATTTTCATATATAAAACGTTATGTAACGGCTAATTTAAAATGGTGCAAACATTACCACAATCGCACGTATGATTTTTTTCGGGAAGAGTTACCGCGCGGACGTAAAGAAAATGGTTATTTTTTTCATAATTCACCATAAATTCGAAATATTGTGCTAGAGGACTTCCAATTTGTGCAAAATGAAGGTAAATGCTTGAATATTACTAGAATATAGGCGTTTTTTTAGCTTACAATTGCGTTTTTTTTCGAACCATTTCGGTAGAGTCAAAATTGACCGAAGGTTGAAAATTTGTCACTTATCATTTTTTATATGAAAATATTTCAAAATTGATAAAAGCTACCAACCATGGGTTGTTTTTTAGTTGTATTGTGCATGAAATTGCGCACATTTTCATATATAAAACTTTATGTAACGGCTAATTTAAAATGGTGGCAAACATTACCACAATCGCATGTATGATTATTTTCGGAAGAGTTACCGCGCGGACTAAGGAAAAAGTTTTTTCATAAAATTCACATAAATCGAAATATTGTGCTAGACACTTACCAATTAGTTGCAAAATTAAGATAAATGATTGAATATTACTAAAATATAAGAGTTTTAGCTTACTTAATTGCGTTTTTCGACCATTTCGGTAGAGTCAAAGTTTGACCGAAGGTTGAAATTTTGGCACTTATCGTTATTTATATGAAAATATCTTAAAACTGATAAAAGCTACAATCATGAGTATTTTTTTTGTTGTATTCTACATACAAATGCGCATTGTCATATATAATACTCTATGTAACGGATAATTTAAAATGGTACAAAAATTATGTCAAAGTGACGAAATAATTTTCAGAGATGTGTCACAGATACTTTTTAGTGCGGCAAGAAAGAAATTCGCGCTTGCGCGCACCTGCGTAACGATTGTAAACAAAACAACACTTGATCCGTGAACTCCCAGCATCCCCCAAGGCGCGTGAGTTCAAGAGTTTTTCGGCTGGTAGGCCTAAAAGTATTTTTCCGCGAATTTTTAAAAAACTTTGTATGTCGACGATAAAATACGTCCAGTCGGCACCACGAGAGACAAAAAATGTCGACGTAAAATACGTCCAGTCGGCGTTTAAGGGTTTAATGTTCTTCTCGTCATTTGTAAGTTTGTTTGGTACTTCTGGTCTGTTTTAATCAAGTGTGCATGTAATTTAAGTGTGGAGAGTTGTAATTTTACATTAAACTGTTTTAAACTTTTTCAACTATTGGATCTTGTAATCAGCTCTTATTTTATGTTATCATATACTTTATTTTGTAGAAATATCCCTGTAGATGTGCGATGTTGTCACGAAACGTAGGATTAAAGCATAATGTGAATTTCTTCGTGTTCCCGCCCTTAATCTTCTTTATCGTATATACAAACACACACACACACACACACACACACACACACACTATATATATATATAATATATATATATATATATATATATATATATATATATATATATATATATATATATATATACATATATATATGTGTGTGTGTTTGTGTGTGTGTATTTGTATATACGATAAAGAAGATTAAGGGCGGGAACACGAAGAAATTCACATTATGCTTTAATCCTACGTTTCGTGACAACATCGCCACATCTTCAGGGATATTTCTACAAAATAAAGTATAATATGTTAACATAAAATAAGAGCTGATTACAAGATCCAATAGTTGAAAAGTTAAAAGAGTTTAATGGTAAAATTACAACTCTCACACTTAAATTACATGCACACTTGATTAAAACAGATCAGAAGTACCAAACAACTTACAAATGACGAGAAGAACATTAAAAAATTTCAACTAAATTACACAAACATAAAAGTAACAAATATAATAAAAAGTAAAAGTCATATATTCTCAAAACCACAGCCAAAAAAAGCTCAACACTTAACCAACCTTTCAGCATCAAAGATAAAAACACACTAAAAGTAAACAACGTCAAGAGGCACAAGGAATGATATTATAATTAGGCTAAAAACAAGGGGACAGCAGAGGAATGGTTGTTTAAGGTTGGAACACGTAGCTTGATGTTCAGAGTTTCCAAAATCAACAGTTCGTTGGGTTCCTTTGTTTGGCTAATAATGTTAAAATCTTCGTATTTGACTGTAGCTTTACATTTAATAGTGTGCTTCCTTATATAAGATGTTTCTGGGTTAGATAGCTTACACCCAGTTCTATAACTAACGCCCCGATGGGAATCGGCCCTGACCCTGAGAAGACGCCGGGTAGATCCCACATATTTTCCTAGATTACATCTGGGACAAGTGTATTCATAAAAGACACCCGACGTCATCAAAGGGCAGAGCCGATCTTTAAACTTGAAGAGCAAGCCAATGGTCTTGGGATTCTTGGGTACAAGCATTAGATTTACGGCTCCAAAATGTCTGTGCACAATCTTGGTAAACTCTTTTCGAAAATTGTCATTTAACAGGTACGGGAAACTGGCATAAAGAGGGAGCTTGGGGACCTTAAAACATATAGACTGTTCAGAAACCCTTTTATTAAGTAGTTTATTTAAAATTCTATAAAAGATCTAGAAGGAAAGCAATTATTAGAGAAGTACTGGAGAAGGAAAGTAATTTCGTTGTGGAAGAGAGACTTTATTTTGTAGAAATATCCCTGAAGAAGTGGCGATGTTGTCACAAAACGTAGGATTAAAGCATAATGTGAATCTCTTCGTGTTCCTGCCCTTAAACTTCTTTATCGTGTGAATAAACGCCCTGTACGTCTGACCTGTGTTGTATTTGTATATATGTATATGTATGTGTGTGTGAGTGTCTGTGGATATAATAGAGGTGTGCGGACGAGAATAAATTATAAAAGTTATGTTCTTCTAATAAGTGATAAAAGAATTTTGCAAGATGTGAGAAAACATAAAAGGTAGCATAGCAGTAACAAGTTACGTGATCAAAGTATTCCTTAAAACACATCTCTCACTACTGACATTTCAGTCATCCTCTATCTATATTTTCGTTCTTATCTAAAGCAAGGAAGACATAGTAGCTAATAATGAAAAAAAATTTAAAAGAAAAAAAATGTAATAATTTCCCCCCCACTTCGCATTGAAATTCTTCTGGAAGCGAAAACAATTAAGCCCCCACTCAAAAAAAAAAAAAAAAAAAAGCGAATCGTTTGATATGCTAATACGGCGCATAAGTAAGTCTCCTGTAGAATTCATTATCATTCTTTTGAGGGCATAAGTAATTAAACACATTCTTATGGAAAGAGCAAATGGTTCTTCGATATCCGTGGCGTCGGAAGTTTGGACGAGGACGTTAATTTAATATTCTCGATTTCTTTCATAAACCCGGCAACATTTTTTTTTTTTATGATCATTATTGTATTCTTTCTTCCAAAGCCTTTAGTTAGCAGTGTACAATATACCATAGCAATCGTGTGATATTGCTTAGGAATTTTTGGATAGTTATGATGGAAGGTTCACAAAAAAATTATAATTGACAACACTGCGTCACTTAATAGTGTTCTTGTGAAACATTCATTTGAGAAATTTGAGAGTAAATTATAGTAGATGACACACACATAGGTATATATATATATATATATATATATATATATATATATATATTATATATATATATATATATATATATCTGCATATTCTCCCCGGTTCCAGAGCGTGTTTGTTGCCTCCAGTTTTTAGCATCTTATCTACAATGCATTATTCAGGAAAAGTATGTAAGAATAATAATATTTTGGGGTGAGTCGATCATATGGGGCGAATGGAAATTAGATCAGTTCAGCCATCTTCGGAATCCAAAATAACAGTCAGACAGAGGTTCCTACCTACTTAATAGAATCAGGAAGTGTAGAATAAAAGATGAAGAAAAAAAATGGTATAATATTCCCTCCCCGCTTTTTACCCTGAATATTAATGCCTTATATGGTACAAACGCATGATTAATGGTCGTAGTGATTACACTTCGTAAAATCCACACTAGTTTAATATAGGATTAGTTAGACCCAGCTGTCACCCGACATCAAATTTAGATTGTTTTATAACAGGGAATTTGTTTAGGAATAAACAGAATAAAATTATTGTCTTTTATCTACCTAATAAATAACACTGACAGACGAAATATTCGTAAAAATTAGCCTGAGCTTAAAGTAGGCATTTACTACTGAATTGTAGATCCATGACACATTGGTTTTTAATTGAATCTAAAAATAATTTAATAAAAGTGAATTATCCTTAACTTGATGTACTATGATGTTATTATTTTACCAGTGTTAACTTATAAAAGTAATTATGCTTAACTTGATGTACTAATGTTGTTATTTATTACCAGCGTTAACTTCTGAAATGTAACAATTTGCAAAGTATAATAAGTCTGGAACCAGAGAAACCGTTTAACGTGTTCCTTAAACTTGAAAAGAAAAAGGAATAAATTTTCTCGCCAGAACAGAAATGTATGAGATGTATATGTAAAGTGAGATGGCTGGAAGGGAGAAGTCTGGAAGTTTTATAGAAAAACTATTCTAACAAAAAAGAAGGGGGGGGGTGGGGGGTGGATGTGTCTGAAGACTTTGGAACTAGATGCACTTCAATAAGGTTTTAGCACATCATTTTATAGAAAAAGACCTGTACTGCTCTTGGTACTAATTTTACAGTAATTGTTTGTTTAACTTTAAGTTAAATTAAGTTTTTTTCACTCCTTTGCATCGAGCATTTTCAAGAACTTCCTGGTTTTGATTTGATTGTGATTTATATAGATTTTTGGCATTATGCCAAGCACTGGGGCAACTAAGTAAAAGGTTTGAAAGGTCATAGGAAGAAAACCTCAAAGCAGTTGCACTATGAAAAAATTGTTAGGAGAGGGTGGACAGTAAGATGGAAGAAATAGAATATGAACGGAGGTACAGTAAATGGAATGAAAAAAGTTGTAGCTAGGGGCCGAAGGGACGCTGCAAAGAACCTTAAGTAATACCTACATTGCACCGAATGAGGTGCACTGACGGCACTAATTCCCTACGTGGAAGGACTTCCTAGTGGAACTCGTTTCACCCCGAAATAGAATTTTTATATAATTATTTTAGTGATTATTGCTTTCCTGCCTCTGTGCTTCACAGGCATGTTTGTTTGTTTTGTTTTTTTTTTTTTTTTTTTTAGACCCTTAAACCCTTTAAGTTTTTTTTTTATTATTCCTGAGATAAGTATACCTACAGTACCTAAACTGCCCTTCTATGCTAGCCTTCCTTTGGTTCATGATGAGTAGGCCTACTTTACAGAAAAATCACGAGGTCTTATTTCCAATTATGCCCCCGCCATTAAACTGAATATCATTCCCATTAATCCAGTCACAGTCATGAGTCTGTTCAAATTTACAGGCAGCCTTAAGTCCCTTGATGACCTCAGGTGTCGTCCTTGAATTCGATTGACTTAGATGTATAGTCTGGGGACTAACGTGGGATCGACACAGAGGTTGTTCAAGGTGCAAATCGTTTGTCAAATTCGTCAGTTATCTGACTGGTGTCGTCAAATAATCCTGAGTTCTCTAATATCCTAGCCCAGTGGTTCTTAACCTTTTTATGACCACGCCCCCTCTAAGAGTTAGTCCTTTCTGTCCCTCCCCCCTTGCATCTATGAGTAAAATTCGCTCCCAGATTTAAAGGAAAATTTTAAAAAATGGGGAAGAGAAGGGGTTTCGAAGGATAGGAAGAGAGGTCAATCATTACAAAACGTGGTCAGCCCAACGAGCCTAACTAGAGTAGTAGACTCTAGGAAAGTAATGTTACGAGGCGATACTTCTGCATTTTTCCATAAACTTCTGAATATAAGTTCCTCACTCTTGTTAAGAGAATAACAAATATAATCAGATAATTTTTTCCCCTAAGGCTCGCGCCTCCTCTGGAAACTGCTGGCGACTCCCAGGTTATGAACCATTGACTTAGCCCATGCAAAAAAAAAATAATAATAATAATAATAATGATGATATCGAGTACGATGATTTTAAAATTCCAGGCAGAGTGCCGAACCACCAAATTTTGACAATTTTAGTCATTATTTATAAAACGGGCCCCCGCCCTTCTCCCTTTCTGATGGTTTGCTTAATTTCTTTTGACCTAATGTAGATTTTTGTCACTTTAGTAACTGTTTTTTTTTTTTTTTTTTATCATCAATGAAGACTTGTAGTGATTTATGTTGGTTCCCTTTTAGCTTCAGAATGAGACGCTAATCTTGAAACGTCACGCCATATTATTTTGATTAAACATCTGAAAGGTTCTGGGATATGTCTCCTAATCCCCCCCCCCCCCCCCCCGCACCAATTTTGATATTCGCTCAAGTATTATAAATTGCCAACTACCTGCTTTATATATATATATATATATATATATATATATAATATATATATATATTATATATATATATATACATATATATACATACGATATACATATATATATATATATATACATACGATATATATATATACATCGTATATATATATATAGATATATATATATATATATATAATATATATATATATATATACGATGTAATTATATATATATATATATATATATATATATATATATATAATATACATCGTATATGTATGTGCATGTGTTTAGAGATAAATGTATGTTTATGCATATTTGTATGCATACACATATATAAATATAAAATATGCACAAAAGAAACTCATGTAATTGCATTGATACTTCATGCAACATAATACATTACATATTTCCGACTGCTAATCAGGAATAAGCAAGCAAAATTCTAAATATATTACAACTCGACTGATGAAATCATTCTTTTCACAACATGCTTATAGGCTTACGGCCATATAGAAAAGAACTATAGCATCGAAAACAAAAGGCCCCCTTCCTCTCTCTTTTGCGTTCTAGAGCACTCGGCCGTATCACCTGGTTCAAAAGGAATCCGGGCGTGGAGGTGACAAGGCAACTATCAGTCATTCCGATGTTTCCATGTTGTACCTCTCATTCCTCCTCTCCTTCTTCCCGAAACATTGGTGTACAATCATTTTTCCCAGTCTTTCCTGTCCTGCTACATGACCTGACAACTTCAGAGCATATGGGATTCTTATTGCTCTGTTAAAGAAAACTATTGTGACAACTTCAGAGCATAAGGGATTCTTAGTATTATGTTAAAGTAAACTATTGCGACAACTTCAGAGCATATGGGATTCTTAGTGCTCTGTTAAAGAAAACTATTGTGACAACTTCAGAGCATATGGGATTCTTAGTGATTTGTTAAAGAAAACTATTGTGACAATTTCAGAGCAAATGGGATTCTTAGTGCTCTGTTAAGAAAACTATTGTGACAACTTCAGAGCAAATGGGATTCTTAGTGCTCTGTAAAAGAAAACTATTGCGACAACTTCAGAGCAAATGGGATTCTTAGTGTTCTGTTAAAGAAAACTAAGCGACAACTTCAGAGCAAATGGGATTCTTAGTGCTCTGTAAAAAAAAGCTATTGTGACAATTTCAGAGCGTATGGGATTCTTAGTGCTCTGTAAAAGAAAACTTTTGAGACAACTGCAGAGCATATGGGATTCTTAGTGCTCTGTAAAAGAAAACTATTATAGACAACTTCAGAGCATATGGGATTCTTAGTGTTCTGTTAAAGAAAACTATTGTGACAACTTCAGAGTGTATGGGATTCTTAGTGCTCTGTAAAAGAAAACTATTGCGACAACTGCAGAGCATATGGGATTCTTAGTGCTCTGTAAAAGAAAACTATTATAGACAACTTCAGAGTGTATGGGATTCTTAGTGCTCTGTAAAAGAAAACTATTATAGACAACTTCAGAGTGTATGGGATTCTTAGTGCTCTGGTTAAAAGAAAAACTATTATAGACATAAACTTCAGAGCATATGGGGATTCTTTAGTGCGCTGTAAAAGAAAACTATTATAGCAACTTCAGAAGCATATGGATTCTTAAAAAGTGCTCTGTAAAAGAAAACTTATTCTAGGACAACTTTCAGAGGCATAATGGGATTCTTAGTGTTTCTGTTAAAGAAAACTTATTGTGACAAACTTCAGAGTTGGTATGGGATTCTTAGTGCTCTCAAACAAAACGAAAACTATTATAGACGAAACTTCAGAGCATATGGGATTCTTAGTTGCTCTGTAAAAGAAAAACTATTATAGGACAACTCTTAGAGGCATCAAGGATTCTTAGTTGCTCTGTAAATGACAAACTATGCGACAACTGCAGAGCATATTGGGGATTCTTAGTGCTCTGTAAAAAGAAAACTATTGTGACCAACTTCAAGAGCATATGGGATTCTTAGTGCTCTGTAAAAGAAAAAACATAGTTATAGGAACAACTTCAGAGCCATATGGGATTCGTTAGTGCTCTGTTTAAAGAAAGAAAAACTATTGTGACAACTTCAGAGGCATATGGGATTCTTAGTGCTCCTGTAAAAGACAAAACTATCACAAACAACTTCAGAGGCATAATGGGATTCTTAGTGATCTTGTGTGTTAAAAGAAAACTATTGCGACAACTGCAGAGCATATGGGATTCTTAGTGCTCTGCAAAAGAAAACTATTGTGTATAACTTCAAGCAGCATTGGGATTCTTATTGCTCTGGTAAAAGAAAACTATTATAGACAACTTCAGAGGCAATAAGGGATTCTTTTAGTTGCTCTATTAAAGAAAACTATTGTGACAAACTTTAAGAGCATATGGGATTCTTAAGTGCTCTGTAAAAGACAAACTATTACCAACAACTTCAGAGCAAATAAGATTCTTAGTGTTTCTGTTAAAGAAAAACTATTGCAAACAACTTCAGAGGCATAATGGATTGCTTATGCTCTGTAAAAAGGAAAACTATTGCGACAACTTCACAGCATATGGATTTCGTTAGTGCTCTGTATAAAGAAATCTATTGCGACAAACTTCAGAGCATAAGGGATTCTTCAGTGCTCTTGTAAAAGAAAAACTATTGCAACAACACTTAAGAGGCTATATGGGAATTCTTAGTGTTTCTTGTAAAAGAAAAAAAACTATTGTGACAACTTCAGAGCATATGGGATTCTTGAGTGCTCTGGTAAAGGGAAACTATTGCGACAACTTCAGAGCATATGGGGATTCGTTAGCTCGCCTGTAAAAGAAATCTATTGCGACAACTTCAGAGGCATAACGGGATTCTTATGGCTCTGTTTAAAGAAATCTATTGCAACAACTTCAGAGCATATGGGATTCTTAGTGCTCTGTAAATAAAAAAAACTATTGCGACAACTTCAGAGCATATGGGATTCTTAGTGCTCTGTAAAGAAAAAAATTCTATTGCGACAACTTCAAGAAAGCAAATTAAGAGTTCGTTAGTGTTCTTGTTAAAGAAAAACGTATTGCCAAACACTTGCAGAGCATAAGGGTATTCTGTTAGTGTTCTGTTAAAAGAAAAAACTATTGCCAACAACTTCAGAGCATATGGGATTCTTAGTGTTCTGTTTAAAGAAAACTATTGTGACAAACTTCAGAGCAAATGGGATTTCTTAGTTGCTCTGTAAAAGAAATCTATTGCGACAACTTCAGAGCAAATAAAAGATTGCGTTAGTGTTTCTGCTTAAAGAAACTATTGTGACAAACTTCAGAGCAATTAGGATTCTTAGTGCTCTGTAAAAGATAAATCTATTGCGACAACTTCAGAAAGCAAATAAACGATTCTTAGGTGTTTCTGGTTAAAGAAAAACTATTGCAACAACTTCAGAGCATAAGGGATTCTTAGTGTTCTGTTAAAGAAAACTATCGCGACAACTTCAGAGCATAAAGGATTCCTAGTGTTCTGTAAAACAAAACTATTGCGACAACTTCAGACCATAAGGGATTCTTAGTGTTCCGTTAAAGAAAACTATTGCGATAACTTCACACCAAAGGGGATTCTTAGTTTTCTGTTAATGAAAACTATTGTAACAACTTCAGAGCAAATGCGATTCTTATTGCTTTATAAAAGAAAACTATTGTGACAACTTCAGAGGATATGGGATTCTTAGTGTTCTGTTAAAGAAAACTATTGCGTGAAAGAAAAAACAGAAACAATGAGATCTTTTAAGCTCAAATAAAAGAGAGGCGAACGAAGACACTGAAATCGTTAATGAATATCTTAGGGGGAGAGCTGTGCAGAGAAAGAACACCTTTATTTTTTATTTTTATTCTTTAGAACGAAATTATTATTATGGGAAAAATCACAAAATGCGAGTCGAACAATGATAGTGGAAGAGGAGGAAAAATATAGGGGAACGAATTAAGGAATAATGGGGTAAATTATATGAAAAAAGTAAAAAAAAAAAAAATAAAAAAAACCAGAACGTTCTATCTTTGAAAAGAATTCTGATAATAAAAAACAAAATCCCGAAATAAAGAGTCACCTCTTCAAATGCAAGGAAAACAGATATGTAATATAATGCCAAAATAAAAATCGAAAACGAAAAGGGAAAAATGAAAAGACTTATTTGGGAGCTATGAAACAAAACCGAACGTAGGAACAATGGAAATACGCTCTTAGAAAAATGAATGGTGATTGGGTTCGCATATTTTTCCATATTTAAATGCAAGTTTTTAAAAAGGAGGGGAAACGAGATACTGAGATTGAGTGTTGATACAACTGGATATCAAAGCTCTAATTTACCCAAAAGCTTTCTCGCAAAAAATATTTCCTGGAAGAGTAACAAAATAATGTTTGCGGTTGAATACAGTTTAATTTCTACTCGTATTATTAACATGAGTGCGATTCACCGCACCTTTAAATAAAACCCTATGAAAAACGAAACATAATTCAAAAGTGCTCTGTGAAAGAAAACTATTGTGGCAACTTTAGAGCATAAGGGATTCTTAGTGCTCTGTAAAAGAAAACTATTATAGACAACTTCAGAGCAAATGGGATTCTTAGTTCTCTGTTAAAGAAAACTATTATGACAACTTCAGAGGATATGGAATTCTTAGTGATCTGTAAAAAAAAAACTATTGCGACAACTTCAGAGCATATGGGATCCTTAGTGCTCTGTAAAAGAAAACTATTACGACAACTTCAGAGAATATGGGATTTTTAGTGCTCTGTAAAAGAAAACTATTGCGACAAATTAAGAGCATAAGGGATTCTTAGTGTTCTATTAAAGAAAACTATTGTGACAACTTCAGAGCATAAGGGATTCTTAGTGTTCTGTTAAAGAAAATTATTGCGACAACTTCAGAGCATAAGGGATTCTTAGTGTTCTGTTAAAGAAAACTATTGCAACAACTTCAGACCATAAGGGATTCTATAGTGTTCCGTTAAAGAAAACTATTGCGATAACTTCAGAGCAAAGGGGATTCTTAGTGTTCTGTTAATGAAAACTATTGTAACAACTTCAGACCATAAGGGATTCTATAGTGTTCCGTTAAAGAAAACTATTGCGATAACTTCAGAGCAAAGGGGATTCTTAGTGTTCTGTTAATGAAAACTATTGTAACAACTTCAGAGCAAATGGGATTCTTAGTGCTTTATAAAAGAAAACTATTGCGATAACTTCAGAGCATAAGGGATTCTTAGTGTTCTGTTAAAGAAAACTATTGCGACAACTGCAGAGCATATGGGATTCTTAGTGCTCTGTAAAAGAAAACTATTGTGACAACTTCAGAGCATATGGGATTCTTAGTGCTCTGTAAAAGAAACTATTATAGACAACTTCAGAGCATATGGGATTCTTGGTGTTCTGTTAAAGAAAACTATTGTGACAACTTCAGAGTGTATGGGATTCTTAGTGCTCTGTAAAAGAAAACTATTGCGACAACTGCAGAGCATATGGGATTCTTAGTGCTCTGTAAAAGAAAAATATTATAGACAACTTCAGAGCATATGGGATTCTTAGTGCTCTGTTAAAGAAAACTATTGTGATAACTTCAGAGTGTATGGGATTCTTAGTGCTCTGTAAAAGAAAACTATTGCGACAACTGCAGAGCATATGGGATTCTTAGTGCTCTGTAAAAGAAAACTATTGCGACAACTGCAGAGCATATGGGATTCTTAGTGCTCTGTAAAAGAAAACTATTATAGACAACTTCAGAGCATATGGGATTCTTAGTGCTCTGTAAAAGAAAACTATTGTGACAACTTCAGAGCATAAGGGGTTCTTAGTGTTCTGTTAAAGAAAACTATTGTGACAACTTCAGAGCAAATGGGATTCTTAGTGCTCTGTAAAAGAAAACTATTGTGACAACTTCAGAGCATAAGGGATTCTTAGTGTTCTGTTAAAGAAAACTATTGTGACAGCTTCAGAGCATATAGGATTCTTAGTACTCTGTTAAAGAAAACTATTGTAACAACTTCAGAGCATAAAGGATTCTTAGTGCTCTGTAAAAGATAACTATTGCTACAGCTCCAGAGGATATGAGATTCTTAGTGCTCTGTAAATGAAAACTATTGTGACAGCTTCAGTGCAAATGGGATTCCTAGTGCTCTGTAAAAGAAAACTATTTTGACAACTTCAAAGCTTATGGGATTTTTAGTGTTCTGCAAAAGAAAAATATTGAGATGGCTTTGTCTGTCCGTCCACACTTTGTCCTGCCTCATTCTTTCTGTTCACCTTCAGAAATTAAAATCTACTGAGGCTAGAGGGCTGTAAACTGGTATGTTGATCATCTACCCAACAATCATTAAACATACCAAATTGCATCCCTCTAGCCTCAGTAGTTTTTATATTATCTAAGGTTAAATATAGCCATACTCGTGCGTCTGGCAACGATATAGGACTTGTCAACCCCTTGGGTAAAGTTCGTTGGCCCGGGCTCATACAGCATTATGCCGAGACCACCGAAAGATAGATCTATTTCCGATGGCCTTCATTATATACATAGTACAGAAAACTATCGCGCCGAAGAAACTTCGGTGCATTATGCATTTATTTTTCTTTATTTTAGATATTCTCCACAGAAAGTAATATGAGTTCATGTACACATTTTACGGTTCTCATTTCCTTGGTGTTCGTTCTGCCTCAGGTTTATAGATTATGAACTACAGGTGTATGGGTCTGTCTCTATTTTGTTTTGTTTTTGTTTTGTTTGTATGGTGTTTTTACGCTGCATGGAACCAGTGGTTATTCAGCAACGGGACCAACGGCTTTACGGGACTTCCGAACCACGTCGGGAGTGAACTCCTATCACCATAAATACACATCTCTCACTCCTCAGTGGAATGGCCGAGAATCGAACTCACGGCCACCGAGGTGGCAGGCCAACACCATATCGGCTACGCCATTGAGGAGCTGTTTTTGTTGTTGTATCCGTAGTCTTGAAGTTTGAAGTTATCTATCAATGACAAGCTTTCTTTCCTATTTGAAATCCATCCAGCGTTTTAATAACATCCGTTTCGCAGTCTCTTTCAATATTCTTCTGTATCTCAAACAGAATTAACTCGCGTAGTTGTCAGCGCCGATGAAAAATTCTTTTTGTTTTGATCTTGATTTTCCTTCCATTATAACTTTATCTCCGGAATTTTCAGTTTTATTTTTATCTTGTTTTAAAGGTGCTTTTTTTTAAAACCAACATATCCATAATCAGGATTAAAAGCAGTTCATCTCTCAGGAACGATTTTCCAATTAAATGAGTCATTTCACTTTTTTTTTATTTGTTTCATTTCAGCGTCTTGCCTTGTGGAAATAGTGAGAATTATTTGTTTCTTCCAAAAAATTTGCTACAGTTTCAACTCTTGTTTACGAAAAACAATAAAATCGGTACCAAATTCAAAAGGAAATAATACGTGACTGTCAACTACTACCAGTGTTTGCAACCACAATCCGAGATGTTTTATTCAGAAACCTCCTTTTAAAGATAGGTACATCATCTGACACCATTACCTAATATCATTATCACGGTTATTTTGGGCAGCGTCGGATCTTCCTTGTTATGTACTTGTATAGGAATTAGGAAATTGCCGTCAGTGTATCAGAAACTGTTTAATGGCATATTTCAAACCATCCTTAGATGTCATAAAAATCATAAGCCACTAAATGTAATTTTTCTCAACATTTTTCCCCCTTTTATAATCAAACGAGTACTAAATGTTACCTCTGCTCATATTTTAAGAAGCTATTTTCCATCTTATTTCTTCGATAATTTATTACATTTATTACGTTTTCCTCTCGCTTTATGTCTTAGCTATTTCAACCGTATAGTTGGTTCCCCTATTTGCAATGCAATTTTACTCTGCATTTTTATTCATACCTACTCAATACTAATTTATGCTTTAAAATATCGTTCCAGTGCAAGAATACAATTCCTTTTTAATTCTGCGTTTCGCCATAGGTTGGCAAAAGTGATAATATTCTTTTATCTTTTCTTATTCTTCTGCATTTTGTTTCGTATTTAAACGTCGTTCAATTATTTCTCCTTTCCCCACTACCCTCGAGGTTATTTCGTTTTTTATCTCACTCTACGTAATACAAAGACAAAACTCCCAACATTTTACCTTCTATATACTTTTACACTTTCTATACTTTAACCCTCTTCAAAAATCTTTAATGCTACTCGTTAGCGTTGAACAGTATTTTCTCCTTGTTTTGAATTTTAAATTCTACTGCTGTTCCTTCTCGTGCTTTCTTCTCTACATGACCAGCGAAATTCCCTGTCATTCTTACAAATACGGTTGACACATGGAAGGTCCTACTATACCAATTATTTGCGCAAATAACTGCCTTTTCAAATGAGTATTTGTGTCGTACACCTAAAAAACTAAAAAATTGTACCACTTTTAATGTATTTTAAGCCTATCCCAAGGCTGTGGCTCCAAAACGCTCGCCCTTTGCTTCACTTCATTTCCTTAATACACTCGCATCAGTGGATTCTGAGATATGGGAGCAACCTTAGAAAAAATGTGCGTAGAATATATTACCTTGAAGGTTCTCTCTCTCTCTCTCTCTCTCTCTCTCTCTCTCTCTCTCTCTCTCTCTCTCTCTCTCTATATATATATATATATATATATATATATATATATAATATATATATATATATATATATATATGTATATATAATATTTACACTATACGAATATAATATATATATATATGTGTGTGTGTGTGTGTGCGTTTTTATGTGTGAAGTGACGCATAATTCTTTGTTGCTTGCAACTGGTTTTCACGTTATAAATGATTTAAAAATAATCAAATCATTAATAAATTGAAATCCAGTTTCAGCAACAAAGTATCACTCCTTTGCATTCCTTCGTCGTCACCTAAATCATTATAGCATCACATAAAGAGACAAAAGAAATACCAAAGTCATGAAGCTCCCTTGCACCAAATTCTCCGGCAAGTGAAAACAATTAGGGCCCGACTCCGGCCAAGAGGAGTAGCGTCGTTTGTCATGGTAATAAGGTAAATAAGAAACTCTTATGTAGACTTCATTATCATTCTTTCAGGGGACATGAGCGCTTAAACACATTCTGGCGGAGAGGCAGAATGATTTTCCTATAGCTGTACTGTCCGATCTTTTGACGGTTGCGTTTACATCTTACTTAATTTCGGTACACAAAAGAACGTATGCTATGAAATACACTTGGGAATTATACACAGAGAAATTTAATACATTTCTTTTTGAAATCGTTGCTAAAATGCAGATTAGACCATTCTGCGATGTTGATGATCGTCCAAATATATTTTTGTTACCTTCAGGTATATGTAAATGTCTAATTTTCATAAATATGTCTACGATTATATATATATATATATATATATATATATATATATATATATATATATATATATATATATATTTATATATGTG
>NC_061108.1:12811716-12849216 GCF_015104395.2 Macrobrachium nipponense
CACATATATAAATATAATATATATATATATACTATATATATATTATATATATATATATATATATATATATAAATATGATATATATATATATATATATATATCGTAGACATATTTTAAAGAAAAATTAGACATTTACATATACCTGAAGGTAACAAAAATATATTTGGACGATCATCAACATCGCAGAATGGTCTAATCTGCATTTTTAGCAACGATTTCAAAAAGAATGTTTTAAATTTCTCTGTGTATAATTCCCAAGTGTATTTCATAGCAAAATACCGTTCTTTTGTGTACCGAAATTAAAGGTAGAGGTAAAACGCAACCGTCAAAAGATCGGACAGTACAGCTATAGGAAAATCATTCTGCCTCTCCGCCAGAAGTGTTTTGAATTTAAGCGCTCATGTCCCTGAAAGAATGATAATGAAGTCTACATAAGAGTTTCTTATTTTACCTTATTACCATGACAAACGACGCTACACCTCTTGCCGGAGTCGGGCCCCTAATTGTTGTTTTCACTTGCCGGAGAATTTGGTGCAAGGGAGCTTCATGACTTTGGTATTTCTTTGTCTCTTTATGTGATGCTATAATGATTTAGGTGACGACGGGAAGAAGGAATGCAAAGGAGTGATACTTTGTTGCTGACTGGATTTCATTTTATTAATGATTTGATTATTTTTAAATCATTTATAACGTGAAAACCAGTTGCAAGCAACAAAGAATTATGCGTCACTTCACACATAAAAACGAACACACACACACACACACACACACACACACACACACACATATATATAATATATATATATATATATATATATATATATATTTTATATATATATATATATATATTCGTATAGTTGTAAATATTATATATTACATATATATATATATATATATATATAATATCTATATATATATATACTAGTATATATAGTATATATAATTACAGAGAGAGAGAGAGAGAGAGAGAGAGAGAGAGAGAGAGAGAGAGAGAGAGAACCTTCAAGGTAATATATTCTACGCACATTTTTCTAAGGTTGCTCCCATATCTCCAGAATCCACTGATGCGAGTGTATTAAGGAAATGAAGTGAAGCAAAGGGGCGTTTTGGAGCCACAGCTGAGATGGCTTAAAATACATTAAAATGTAAATATTTTTTTAGGTGTACGACACAAATACTCATTTGAAAAGGCAATATTTGCGCAAATAATTGGTATAGTGTAGGGGCTCCCCATGTGTCAACCTTATTCGTAAGAATGACAGGGAATTTCGCTGTCATGTAGAGAAGAAAGCACGAGAAGGAACAGCAGTAGAATTTAAAATTCAAAACAAGGAGAAAATACTGTTCAACGCTAACGAGTAGCATTAAAGATTTTTGAAGAGGGTTAAAGTATAGAAAGTGTAAAAGTATATAGAAGGTAAAATGTTGGGAGTTTTGTCTTTGTATTACGTAGAGTGAGATAAAAAACGAAATAACCTCGAGGGTAGTGGGGAAAGGAGAAATAATTGAACGACGTTTAAATACGAAACAAAATGCAGAAGAATAAGAAAAGATAAAAGAATATCATCACTTTTGCCGACCTTTGGTGAAACGCAGAATTAAAAAGGAATTGTATTCTTGCACTGGAACGATATTTTAAAGCATAAATTAGTATTGAGTAGGTATGAATAAAAATGCAGAGTAAAATTGCATTGCAAATACGGGAACCAACTATACGGTTGAAATAGCTAAGACTTATAGCGAGAGGAAATTGTAATAAATGTAATAAATTATCGAAGAAATAAGATGGAAAATAGCTTCTTAAAATATGAGCAGAGGTAACATTTAGTACTCGTTTGATTATAAAAGGGGGAAACAAAAATGTTGAGAAAAATTACATTAAGTGGCTTATGATTTTTATGACATCTAAGGATGGTTTGAAATATGCCATTAAACAGTTTCTGATACACTGACGGCAATTTCCTAATTCCTATACAAGTACATAACAAGAAGATCCGACGCTGCCCAAAATAACCGTGATAATGATATTAGGTAATGGTGTCAGATGATGAACCTATCTTTAAAAGGAGGTTTCTGAATAAAACATCTCGGATTGTGGTTGCAAACACTGGTAGTAGTTGACAGTCAACGTATTATTCCTTTTGAATTTGGTACCGATTTTATTGTTTTTCGTAAACAAGAGTTGAAACTGTAACAAATTTTTTCGGAAGAAACCAATAATTCTCACTATTTCCACAAGGCAAGACGCTGAAATGAAACAAATAAAAAAAAGTGAAATGACTCATTTAATTGGAAAATCGTTCCTGGGAGATGAACTGCTTTTAATCCAGATTATGGATATGTTGGATTTAAAAAAAAGCACCTTTAAAACAAGATAAAACAAAAACTGAAAATTCCGGAGATAAAGTTATAATGGAAGGAAAGTCAAGATCAAAACAAAAAGAATTTTTCATCGGCGCTGACAACTACGCGAGTTAATTCTGTTTGAGATACAGAAGAATATTGAAAGAGACTGCGAAACGGATGTTATTAAAACGCGGGATGGATTTCAAATAGGAAAGAAAGCTTGTCATTGATAGATAACTTCAAACTTCAAGACTACGGATACAACAACAAAAACAGCTCCTCAATGGCGTAGCCGATATGGTTTTGGCCTGCCACCTCGGTGGCCGTGAGTTCGATTCTCGGCTATTCCACTGAGGAGTGAGAGATGCGTATTTATGGTGATAGAAGTTCACTCTCGACGTGGTTCGGAAGTCACGTAAAGCCGTTGGTCCCGTTGCTGAATAACCACTGGTTCCATGCAGCGTAAAAACACCATACAAAACAAAACAAAAACAAAACAAAATAGAGACAGACCCATACACCTGCAGTTCATAATCTACAAACCTGAGGCAGAACAAACACCAAGAAAATGAGAACCGTGAAATGTGTATATGAACTCATATTACTTTCTGTGGAGAATATCTAAAATAAAGAAAAATAAATGAATAATGCACCGAAGTTTCTTCGGCGCGATCGAGTTTTCTGTACTACGTATATAATGAAGGCCACAAGAAATAGATCTATCTTTCGGTGGTCTCGGCATAATGCTGTATGAGCCCGGGACAACGAACTTTACCCAAGGTGTTGGCAAGTCCTATATCGTTGCCAGACGCACGAGTATGGCTATATTTAACCTTAGGTAACATAAAAACTACTGAGGCTAGAGGGATGCAATTTAGTATGTTTAATGATTGTTGGGTAGATGATCAACATACCAGTTTACAGCTCTCTAGCTTCAGTAGATTTTAATTTCTGAAGGTGAACAGAAAGAGTGAGGCCGGACAAAGTGTGGAAGGAGAGACAAAGCCATCTCAATAGTTTTCTTTTACATAACACTAAGAATCCCATTTGCTCTGAAGTTGTCACAATAGTTTTCTTTTACAGAGCACTAAGAATCCCATTGCTCTGAAGTTGTCGCAATAGTTTTCTTTTACAGAGCACTAAGAATCCCATATGCTCTGAAGTTGTCGCAATAGTTTTCTTTTACAGAGCACTAAGAATCCCATATGCTCTGAAGTTGTCGCAATAGTTTTCTTTTACAGAGCACTTAGAATCCCATTTGCTCTGAAATTGTCACAATAGTTTTCTTTTACAGAGCACTTAGAAATCCCCATAAGCTCTGAAGTTGTCGCAATAGTTTTCTTACAGAGCACTTAGAATCCCATTTGCTCTGAAATTGTCACAATAGTTTTCTTTTACAGAGCACTTAGAATCCCATTTGCTCTGAAATTGTCACAATAGTTTTCATTTACAGAGCACTAAGAATCTCATATGCTCTGAAGTTGTCACAATAGTTTTTCATTTACAGAACACTAGAATCCCATTTGCTCTGAAGTTGTCACAATAGTTTCATTTACAGAGCACTAAGAATCCCATAAGCTTTGAAGTTGTCACAATAGTTTTCATTTACAGAGCACTAAGAATCCCATATGCTCTGAAGTTGTCACAATAGTTTTCATTTACAGAGCACTAAGAATCTCATATGCTCTGAAGTTGTCGCAATAGTTTTCTTTAACAGAACACTAAGAATCCCCCTATACCTCCTGAAGTTTAGCAATAGTTATCTTTTACAGCACTAAGAATCCTTTATGCTCTAAGGTTTTCACAATAGTTTTCTTTTAGAGAGCACTAAGAATCCCATACGCTCTGAAGTTGTCACAATAGTTTTCTATTACAGAACACTAAGAATCCCATATGCTATGAAGTTGTCACAATAGTTTCTTTAAACAGAGCACTAAGAATCCCATACGCTCTGAAGTCGTCGCAATAGTTTTCTTTAACAGAACACTAAGAATCCAATTTCCTCTGAAGTTGTCGCAATAGTTTTCTTTTACAGAGCACTTAGAAACCCATTTGCTCTGAAATTGTCACAATAGTTTTTCTTTTACAGAGCACTAAGAATCCCATATGCTCTGAAGTTCGTCGCATAGTTTTTCTTTTACAGAACATAAGAATCCCATATGCTCTGAAGTGCACAATCAGTTTTCCTTAACAGAGCACTAAGAATCCGATTTGCTCTGAAGTTTATCACAATAGTTTCTTTTACAAGAGCACCTTGAGAAACCCATTTGCTCTGAAATTGTCACAATAGTTTTCTTTTACAGAGCACTAAGAATCCCGTATGGCTCTGAAGTTGTCACAATAGTTTTCTTTTACAGTGGCACTAAGAATCCCCTATGCTCTGAAGTTGTCACAATAGTTTTCCTTAACAGAGCACTAAGAATCCGATTTGCTCTGAAGTTATCACAGTTTTCTTTTACAGAGCACTTAGAAACCCATTTGCTCTGAAATTGTCACAATAGTTTTCTTTTACAAAGCACTAAGAATCCCATTTGCTCTGAAGTGGTCACAATAGTTTTCTTTTACAGAACACTAAGAATACTATTTGCTCTGAAGTTGTCACAATAGTTTTCTTTTACAGAGCACTAAGAATCCCATATGCTCTGAAGTTGTCACAAAGTTTTCTTTAACAGGGCACAGCACTAAGAATCCTATTTGCTCTGAAAGTTTGTCGCAATAGTTTTTCTTTTACAGAGCACTAAGAATCCCAATTTGCTCTGAAATTGTCACAGTTTTCTTTAACAGCACTAAGAATCCAATTTGCTCGAAGTTGTCACAATAGTTTTCTTTAACTCAATAAAGAATCCCATTTGCTCTGAAGTTGTCGCAATAGTTTTCTTTTACAGAGCACTAAGAATCCCATATGCTCTGAAGTAGCACAATAGTTTTCTTTAACAGAGCACTATAAATCCCAATCTTCTTTTCTTTGAAGTAAGTCCAAAATAAGGTTTTTAACAGGAAAGCACTAAGGATCCCTTTGCTCTGAATGTTGTCACACAATAGTTTTTTTCTTTAACAGAACACTAAGAATCCTACATGCTACTGAAGTTGTCACAATAGTTTTCTTTAACAGAACATTAAGAATCCCATTTGCTCTGAAGTTGTCACAATAGTTTTCTTTTACAGAGCACTTAGTATCCCATTTGTTCTCAAATTGTCACAATAGTTTTCTTTTATAGAACACTAAGAATCCCATTTGCTCTGAACTTGTCACAATAGTTTTCTTTTATAGAGCACTAAGAATCCCATATGCTCTGAAGTTCTCTCAATAGTTTACTTTAACAGTACACTAAGAATCCCAAAAGCTCTGAAGTTGTCACAATTGTTTTCTTTTAACAGAACACTAAGAATCCCATATGCTCTGAAGTTGTCACAATAGTTTTCTTTAACAGAACACTAAGAATAACCATATGCTCTAAAGTTGTCACAATAGTTTTTCTTAACAGAATACTAAGAATCCCTTATGCTCAGATTATCGCAATAGTTTCCTTTAACAGAACACTTAGAATCCCATTTGCTCTGAAGTTGTCACAATAGTTTTCTTTTACAGAACACTAAGAATCCCTTATGCTCTGAAGTTGTCGCAATAGTTTTCTTTAACAGAACAATAAGAATCCCATATGCTCTGAAGTTGTCACAATAGTTTTCTTTTACAGAGCACGAAGAACCCCATATCTCTGAAGTTGTCACAATAGTTTTATTTTACAGAGCCATAAGATCCCATACGCTCTGAAGTGGTCGTAATAGTTTCTTTTACAGAGCACTAAGTCCCATATGCTTTCAAGTTGTCACAATAGTTTTCTTTTACAGAGCACTAAGAATCCCATATCACCTCTGAAGTTGTCGCAATAGTTTTTATTTTACAGAGCACTAAGAATCCCATTCGCTCTAAAGTTATCACAATAGTTTTCTTTAACAAAGCACTAAGAATCCCATTTGCTCTGAAGTTCTCATAATAGTTTTCTTTTATAGAGCACTAAGAATCCTATTTGCTCTGAAGTTGTCACAATAGTTTTCTTTTACTGAACACTAAGAATCCCATTTGCTCTGAAGTTGTCACAATAGTTTTCTTTAACAAAACACTAAGAATCCCATTTGCTCTGAAGTTGTCACAATAGTTTTCTTTTACAGAGAACTAAGAATCCCATATGCTCTGAAGTTCTCATAATAGTTTTCTACAGAGAACTAAGAATCCCATATGCTCTGAAGTTGTCCCAATAGTTTTCTTTTACAGAGCACTAAGAATCCCATTTGCTCTGAAGTTGTCACAATCACTTTCATTAACAGAACAATAAGAATACCATATGCTCTGAAGTTGTTGCAATAGTTTTCTTTAACAGAACAGTAAGAATCCATATGCTCTGAAGTTGTCGGATAGTTTTTTTTACAGAACACTAAGAATCCCACATGCTCTGAAGTTGTCGCAATGTTTTTCCTTTACAGAACACTAAGAATCCCTTATGCTCTGAAGTTGTCGCAATAGTTTTCTTTAACAGAAAACTAAAAATCCCATATGCTCATAAGTTGTTGCAATAGTTTTTCTTTAACAGAACACTAGAATCCCAAATGCTCTGAAGTTGTCGCGATAGTTTTCTTTAACAGAACAATAAGATCCCTTATGCTCTGAAGTTGTCGCAAAAGTTTTCTTTTACAAAACAATAAGAATCCCATATGCTCTGAAGTTGTCACAATAGTTTTTCTTTAACAGAACACTAAGAATCCCATATGCTCTGAAGTTGTCACAATAGTTTTTTCTTTAACAGAACACTGAGAATCCTATAGCTCTGAAGTTATCACAATAGTTTGCTTTAACAGAACACATAGAATCCCATATGCTCTGAAGTTGATGCAATAGTTTTCTTTAACAGAACACTAAGAATCCCTTATGCTCTGAAGTTGTTCACAATAGTTTTCTTAACAGAAACACTAAGAATCCCCATATACTCTGAAGTTGTTGCAATAGTTTTTCTTTAACAGAACACTAAGAATCCCATATGCTCTGAAGTTGTTTTCACAATAGTTTTCTTTAACAGAACACTAAGAATCCCATAATGCTCTGAAGTTGTCACAATAGTTTTACTTTTACAGAACACTAAGAATCCCATTGCTCTGAAGTTGTTGCAATAGTTTTCTTTAACAGGAACACTAAGAATCCCATATGCTCTGAAAGTTGTCACAAATAGTTTTTCTTTATTAGAACACTAAGAATCTCTATGCTCGTGAAGTTGTCGCATAGTTTTCTTTAACAGAACACTAAGAATCCCTTATGCTCTGAAGTTTGTCACAATATTTATCTTTTAACAGAACACTAGAATCCCTTATGGTCTGAAGTTGTTGCAATATTTTTCTTTTTTAACAGAACACTAAGAATCCCTTATGGTCTGAATTGTTGCAATAGTTTTCTTTAACAGAACACTGAAGAATCCCTTATGGGTCTGAAGTTGTTGCAATAGTTTTTCTTTAACAGAACACTAAGAATCCCTTATGGTCCGAATTGTTGCAATAGTTTTCTTTAACAGAACACTAAGAATCCCTTATGGTCTGAGGTTGTTGAATATTTTTCTTTAAACAGAACACTAAGAAATCCCTTATGGGTCTGAAGTTGTTGCAATAGTTTTTCTTTAACAGAAAACACTAAGATCCCTTATGGTCTGAAGTTGTTGCAATAGTTGTCTTTACAGAACACTAAGATCCCTTATGGTCTGAAGTTGTCACATATGTTTTCTTAACCGAACACTAAGAATCCCTTATGCTCTGAAGTTGTTGCAATATTTTTTTGTTTTCTTTAACAGAACACTAAGAATCCCATATGCTCTGAATTGTTGCAATAGTTTTCTTTAACAGAACACTAAGAATCCCTTATGGTCTGAAGTTGACACAATAGTTTTTCTTTTACAGTGCACTAAGAATCCCCTTATGGTCTGAAGTTGTTGCAATAAGTTTTTCTTTAACAGAACACTAAGACCCTACCCTTATGGTCTGAATTGTTGCAATAGTTTTCTTTTAACAGAACCACTAAGAATCCCTTATGGGTCTGAAGTTGTTGCAATAGTTTTCTTTAACAGAACACTAAGAATCCCCTTTTGGTCTGAAGTTGTTGCAATAGTTTTTCACTTTAACAGAACACTTAAAATCCCTTATGGTCTGAAGTTGTTGCAATAGTTTTTCTTTAACAGAACACTAACAAGAATCCCCTTATGGTCTGAAGTTGTTACAATAGTTTTCTTTAACAGAACACTAGAACCCTTATGGTCTGAAGTTGTTGAAAATATTGTTTCTTTAACACACTGAAGAATCCCTTTATGGTCTGAAGTTGTTGCAATAGTTGTCTTTAACAGAACACTAAGAATCCCTTATGGTTGAAGTTTGTCACATAGTTTTTCTTTAACAGAACAATAAGAATCCCTTGCTCTGAAGTTGTTGGCAATAGTTTTTTCTTTAAACAGAACACTAAGAATCCCATAGCTCTGAAGTTTGTTTGAGCAAATAGTTTTCTTTAACGAACACTAAGAAATCCCTTATGGTCTGAAAGTTGTTCCACAATAGTTTTCTTTAACAGAGCACTATGAATCCCATTTGCTCTGAAGTTGTCACAATAGTTTTCTTTAACAGAACACTAAGAATCCCATATGCTCTGAAGTTGTTGCAATAGTTTTCTTTAACAGAACACTAAGAATCCCATATGCTCTGAAGTTGTCGCAATAGTTTTCTTTAACAAACACTAAGAATCCCTTATGCTCCGAAGGTGTCACAATAGTTTTCTTTAACAGAACACTAAGAATCCCTTATGCTCCGAAGTTGTCACAATAGTTTTCTTTAACAAAACACTAAGAATCCCTTTTGCTCTGAAGTTGTCACCAATAGTTTTTCTTTAACAGAACACTAAGAATCCCTTATGCTCTGAAGTTGTCACAATAGTTTTCTTTAACAGAACACTAAGAATCCTATATGCTCTGAAGTTGTCGCAATAGTTTTCTTTAACAGAACACTAAGAATCCCTTATGCTCTGAAGTTGTCGCAATAGTTTTCTTTAACAGAACACTAAGAATCCCTTATGCTCTGAAGTTGTCGCAATAGTTTTCTTTAACAGAACTCTAAGAATCCCTTATGCTCTGAAGTTGTCACAATAGTTTTCTTTAACAGAACACTAAGAATCCTATTTGCTCTGAAGTTGTCACAATAGTTTTCTTTTACAGAGAACTAAGAATCCCATATATTTCTGAAGTTGTCACAATAGTTTTCTTTAACAGAACACTAAGAATCCCATATGCTCTGAAGTTGTCACAATAGTTTTTCTTTTACTAGAGAACTAAGAATCCCATTTGCTCTGAAGTTGTCACAATAGTTTTCTTTAACAGAACACTAAGAATCCTATATGCTCTGAAGTTGTCGCAATAGTTTTCTTTAACAGAACACTAAGAATCCCCATATGTTCTGAAGTTGTCACAATAGTTTTCCTTTTACAGAGAACTAAGATCCCATTTGCTCTGAAGTTGTCACAATAGTTTTCTTTAACAGAACACTAAGAATCCCATATGTTCTGAAGTTGTCACAATAGTTTTTTCTTTTACAGAGAACTAAGAATCCCATTTGCTCTTGAAGTTGTCACAATAGTTTTCTTTACAGAACACTAAGAATCCCATATGCTCTGAAGTTGTTGCAATAGTTTTCTTTAACAGAACACTAAGAATCCCTTATGCTCTGAAGTTGTTGCAATAGTTTTCTTTAACAGAACACTAAGAATCCCATATGCTCTGAAGTTGTCACAATAGTTTTCTTTAACAGAACACTAAGAATCCCTTATGCTCCGAAGTTGTCACAATAGTTTTCTTTAACAAAACACTAAGAATCCCTTATGCTCTGAAGTTGTCGTAATAGTTTTCTTTAACAGAACACTAAGAATCCCTTATGCTCTGAAGTTGTCACAATAGTTTTCTTTAACAGAACTCTAAGAATCCCTTATGCTCTGAAGTTGTCACAATAGTTTTCTTTAACAGAACACTAAGAATCCTATTTGCTCTGAAGTTGTCACAATAGTTTTCTTTTACAGAGAACTAAGAATCCCATATATTCTGAAGTTGTCACAATAGTTTTCTTTAACAGAACACTAAGAATCCCCATATGCTCTGAAGTTGTCACAATAGTTTTCTTTTACAAGAGAACTAAGAATCCCATTTGCTCTGAAGTTGTCACATAGTTTTCTTTAACAGAACACTAAGAATCCTATATGCTCTGAAGTTGTCGCAATAGTTTTCTTTAACAGAACACTAAGAATCCCATATGTTCTGAAGTTGTCACAATAGTTTTCTTTTACAGAGAACTAAGAATCCCATTTGCTCTGAAGTTGTCACAATAGTTTTCTTTAACAGAACACTAAGAATCCCATATGTTCTGAAGTTGTCACAATAGTTTTCTTTTACAGAGCACTAAGAATCCCATATGCTCTGAAGTTGTCGCAATAGTTTTCATTAACAGGCATAAGAATCCCATAGCTCTGAAGTTGTTGCAATAGTTTTCTTTAACCAGAACACTAAGAATCCCATATGCTCTGAAAGTTGTCGCAATAGTTTTCTTTAAACAGAGCACTAAGAATCCATTGCTCAGTTTGTCACAATAGTTTTCTTTTACAGAGCACTAAAAATCCCATTTGCTCTGAGGATGTCACAATAGTTTTCTTTAACAGAGCACTAAGAATCCCATATGCTTTGAAAGTTGTCGCAATAGTTTTCTTAAATGACAACTAAGAAATCCCTTATGCTCTGAAGTTGTCGCAATAATAGTTTTCTTCAACAGAACACTAAGAATCCCTTATGCTCTGAAGTTGTCACAATAGTTTTCTTTAACAGAGCACTAAGAATCCCATTTGCTCTGAAGTTGTCATAATAGTTTTCTTTTACAGAGCAATAAGAATCCCATATGCTCTGAAGTTGTCAGTCATGTAGCAGGACAGGAAAGACTGGGAAAAAATGATTGTAACACCAATGCTTCGGGAAGAAGGAGAGGAGGAATGAGAGGTACAACATGGAAACATCGGAATGAATGATAGTCGCCTTGTCACCTCCACGCCTGGATTCCTTTTGAACCAGGTGATACGGCCGAGTGCTCTTGGATGCAAAAGATAGTGGAAGGGGGCCTTTTGTTTTCGATGCTATAGTTCTTTTTTTTTCTATATGGCCGTAAGCCTATAAGCATGTTGTGAAAAGAATGATTTTATCAGTCGAGTTGTAATATTATTTAAAATTTTGCTTGCTATTCCTGATTAGCAGCCGGAAATATTGTACTGTATTTAGTTACATGAAGAATCAATTCAATTACATGAGTTTCTTTTGTGCATATTTTTATATTTATATATGTGTATGCATACAAATATGCATAAACATACATTTATCTCTAAACACATGCACATACATATGTAAGTGTTTACATAATAAAAATATGGAATGTTAGTCCATATATATAAAAGAATAAAACTAAAGAGGTCAACCAGATTGCTTGCAGGAATGTGATCAGACTAGAGACGCTAAAGATGACGTATACAATAAGTATGTAAGCTAAGATAACATGCCGTCACCTGTAGTCATTCAATTGTTATAAACATTAGTCCAAGCTCCCTGCTTGAGGACAACTACCCCGACCTATTATTCAAACGGCCTACGTGATCTGTAGCGTGTCTCATTTGATTGTATGTTCATATGTTCGAAACTACTGTCTGTTCCTTCATAACTTGTAACGGAGATGGTAGACAAGGAGAACAGAGTTAGTGATCGTCATTAGAAGACCTGTACCTCTTTACCTAAGCTTTATCATGTAGAGGAATAGGATTAGCCATCATCATTGGCAGAAGCGATCAAGCTATCGTCATAGAAGACTTGTACGATCATACCTGATCTTCATCATGTAAAACTTCAGAAGAATATACTATATACCTTGTGTTTTCTACAAGGAAAACCTCACCGAACCATGAGTTCAACACTCGTCGTAAAGATAATACCGACTTCGTAAGTGATCTCTACAAAACCCCAGACACTCCATTGAAGATGGAAGTGCAATACCAACCGACTTAGCGTATAGATTATCGCTAGTCTAACATTACCTCATAGGGCGCCTTATCATACAAGGCACAAGCCCTAATATTGGTGGCCAGCGGACCAGAAGAACTCTACAACGTCGTCCTACGAAGAAAGAAAAAACCAGAATAATAAATCATGTATCATAGAAGTCAACGACGACGGAAGCAGCAGATTCTTCAAGCAACCTAGTATCATCATTAGTGAGCGACTTCAGAAAACAACAAGATTCGTCAAGCAACTTTAGTATCATCGTTAGTGAATAACTTCAAGAAACAAAACCGACGTGTCCTTTTTCCTACGACAACGCAAGCTTCGTCTCTCATTAGAATCATTCAAGAAAACATCGTTAGTGAGCGTTTCCGGCACTCCAAGAAACAAACCGAACGCGTCTGCAGCATCGGATCTTTCAAGGGCTCGAATCATCGCAAACAACGCGCACGGGGGAATCTGAAGCCAAACCAGGTCGTCCGCTAAATAGAGAAGGAGGACCCAAAGGCCGGGTGTCGTTATCGGAACACCGTGACTTCCACAAAAGCAAGCTAAGTACAATTTTTTTTATTATTTGGAGTAAACTTTGAGTGTTTCCTTTGGCAGGTCGAATTTCGTTATTCCTGTGGCTGAAGTTACGAGACATTCTTAATCTTACTTTTTTACAGAAATTATCTACATCATTGAGATTTCGCTACTGCGAGTTTTTATCTTTGAGTGTCTGTTTCCAGAAGTTCTACTGAAATATCATAATCATATACTATGTTAATTTTATCATTTTGGGTGATTATTAATCCCTTACGTAACAACAAAATCATATTAAACAGTGAATATGCGTTTACGCATGGACGTCTGTATTTATACAGATGCATGGAGGGTGTTAAGCACCGTAGTGTAGGGTCGTTAGCACCGTAGTGATTAGAAACACACAAAAAACAAGTGGAACACCCGTACAAATCTAATAAATTAGAGGTAACACTATTTCGGGTCATGACAATAAAATGCTCCTTTGCAAGTCCCGATCGCAGTTTTAGCCTTGAGTTTTGTTTTTTGAGTTATATAAAATATCGAACCTCAATGACTCAACTTAACTTTAAAAATACGGCTGGATTGCAAGGAATAACATGTCTGTAAAAAACTTTCATCAGGCTAAATGCGCTGACCAGGATCCCTCACATATTTCAAATTTTAGCAAAGAATGAAGTACAAACAGTTAAAATTGTATGCAGTAGTGATAACTTGTCTTATAGGTAATCGCTCAGTTCCTAATAGTTCGGTCATTCATTGCTTTATACGTAACCAGCAACATAATGCTAAAAACACACAATACGTTGCCGAAGTAATAAAGAGAAGGATCCTAATTATTACAAAAAGAAATAGAAACAGTAGCCTTTCAGAATCAAACAAGCAAACTCGGTTACTGTGTCACCTAGTCAAGCGGTCAAGGTTAGTCAAAAACTGCCGAAGTGTTCAAAATAAAACAAGTAAGCAAATTCCACACAATAAGCGACTCTAGCAGAGTGGGGAAAAGCGATGTTGGTTCATACCAATATCTTTTTGAATTAAAAAGGATTTTTCCTATGAAACACACGACCGTATAAGTAATCAGAGCAGGTTTTCGTTTTAATTTTAATACATTAAGTTATAATAAATACTGGTGGATTAAGCCCAACTGTACGCGCCGTAAAAATTAGAATATCTTGTTTTATTTCTTTAGTACACGCAATATCTTGTATTTACGGACTCACCGTCGTTGTTCGAACTTCCCTAATGAGAAGTCCGGATAAGCGAGCGTTTACAGATACCTCTATAGTTATAAAAAACATTGATCTGTATCTAGTGTAATTGTAAGATTCATTCTAGGGGTATACAAAATATTATCTTAAAAAATCCTGCAAAACCGAAGGCGTGTTTATCAAAGGAAAATCCTATAAACCTTGCAAACATAGTAAAATCCGTTTGAACAAAAATGAGACAGTTAATCAATAATAACTTATATAAAGGAACTATTTACCTTTGTTCTCAATAAATCGTAACATTGTTCAAAATGACCCAACAGAATCTCCCACAACCGCAGTCGTACTTTGCACGCAAAAATCTCGAGAAGCATGCACCTCCCTCGAATGTCTTAGTGCGTGTAAAAAGACTTTGCTGGGCAAATGAAATTTTAATCCTTCCCGACACTCTGAAATATAACGATTTCCGCGAACAAAGCCCTAAATATACATATCGTGGATACGGAAGTTATAAATATCGCATTTTTTATTGTTGCTAATTTTAATCACGCCCAACCAGTCGTGGATGAATCTCTCTGATAATCTATCTAAAGTAATATCCGTAAAGTCATTCAAGCAGAGGTGATTCAGCAAATTTTTTTTTTATCTTTTACCTGAATACCAGGAAGTTCTCCACTAGCGAGTGATCTCTGGGAGAAAAAACGGATGTAATTTAACACAAAATACGGTCTAAGGACAAACATAAAGCTATATACGTACCTCGTATAGACTCTCACTGCAATTTCAAAATAGAGATAAATGACGAAGTTGAAAAATGTTAGTAATAGGAGTCATTAGGAAATCAAATAGCCCATATAATTTTTCCATCAAACGTCATGCCATAAAAGATCGGACTTGGGTATACTGCGTAGATTTCTGACGCTTAAACAAGAAAAACGACTCCCGGTAGTTTCCAGTGCCATGTACCGACGACATCTTATCTCTGTTAGGTTAGAATAAATTTTTTTTCACCAACTTGGACTTACTTAAAGGCTTTTACCTGATACCATTACCTAAGTGATTGTACCTCATATACCGTTTTTCAGCACACCTCACGGGGACATTATCAATTTTTACGTATGCCTCCGGCTTACGTTGCGCCCCAATTACAATATAGTGTTTGGAGACTTTTAGGGGATAACCTACATGCCTATATGGATGATCTTGTAATCCTTTCTAATACCTTAGAAGTACATTCACATAAACTAGAGCTAGTGCTACAGAGACAAAGACAAATAATCTCAGAGTAAAATATCTAAATGTGAGTTTTTAAAAACCGAACATGTTTATCTAGGTTTTATGTGTCTAGTCAAGGTCTTAAAAGTAGTCCATGGTAAGGTGTCGGCTATTCATAACTTTCCGGTACTTATTAACGTAAAAGGGGGATACAGCACTTTTGCGCTGTAGTGGGTATTACAATCGTATGTAAATATGTAACTCTTCAATCATGACAGCTCCTTTAACAGATCTTACGAAGAAGAGCGTAGATTTATTATGGTCTGAAAAGCATCAACAGGCGTTCGATATCTTAAAAGCGGAAAATGCAGCTTACCTAACTTAAAATCCCTGATTTAAATAAGGAATTTTTTTTTATTGCAACAGACGCCTCAGACCAAGGGGTAAGAGGGGTACTACTTCAGTAATATGATAAACAGTTCTTCCCTATAGCTTTTTATTCACGTAAACTAAAGCCCTCTGAAAGTAAATATGCAGTAATAGGGCAAGGAAGGGCTAGGTATCTTTAACACTCGTACATTTTAAGTTCATAATCTATGGCTATCCTGATAAAGTCTTTACTGAACATGATCCTTTTACCGAGTTTTTTCAAAGGCTTTAATCACAGTCCAAAAGGAAACTTCGGTGACAAATGATCATTCAGGTCTTTGGAGCCAAGATAAGATATCTACCTGGGAAAGCAATAATCATAGCTGACGCATTATCCCGCAATCCCGCACCATACAGCAAAGAACCATTAATTAGACTAAAAGATATAGAAACATCCGTACCTATTGTTAAAAAAACCGTATCTAAACAAGAAAATTCCTTAAACCCAAAGGAGATCGCGAGCATTGAATATCTGGGTTGGAGCGCAGAACTGTTACAAACTGAACAAAGCAAGAGTCAACAGACATAACCTAAACAATAAACACGTCGAAAACGGAAACAGAGTCAGCAGCAATAAAACACCAAACAATAAACACTTTTCGAAACGGAAACAGGGTCAGCGGCTAAGCAAAAACAATACACACTTCGAGCAGAAACCCTAAAGCAAAAGTATATTTAAAGTATGTATCAGAATAATGTAATCAAATGTAATATTATATGTAGGTCTGTGACGAGGAAAACCCGAAGAACACAGCAGATGACTAACGACCAGGTAGTAATAATAATCTCTTTCATACCAATCGTCATAAACTGGTTGCATTCCGTCATCCAGGGTTCCCTCCTATGTCACAGAAAGCCAAAATCACTATTTTACTGGCCTACAATGCTTACAGATATAAAAAAGCACATAACTAATTGTAACACGTGTCATGAAACAAGGGATACACTAAGACACCTGTCAGTTTAGGAGCCTATCCTGTGCCAAATCAATCCTTGAAAGAATATACGTATTGATTATTAACCGAATTACGAGTCTGACAGAGGGAATAAACACTTCTTAGTGTTATAGTTCCTTGACACGTTATATAGAATTAATAGCACTAAAAACAAACACCGCAATTGAGTGCATTAGGAATATTTATGAGTGCTAAATCAGTAAATATGGAATTCAACACATAATAATCTGTGACTCGGGTGGTGTAAATCAATAATAATCTCCTTAACACGTTGTGTGAATTCCTTTCCATTAAGAAAACCAATAATATATTTGATCACCCAGAGTCAATCGGTTTGGTAGAATAACGGATAATTAAATAGGAAGTATCAATGTCTTACGAGTTACAACTCGTGATATTGGATCCGACCGGATTATAGCGGTTCTCGCGGTTTTAAATACCTTTATCATTTATATCTTGTATCTATAGAATTGATGCCGCAAGTAGCCTTATACGGTACGCCGCTAGAACACTTTTCCACATATTCAAGCCAACCATTAATTTATCAAAGATATATAAAAAAATATAAATAAATAAATATAAAAAAAAAAAATAAAATAAATATGGATACAAGTGGAGTCAATATAATTACACTCCGTAAGAAGTCGGAAGGGTTACAAATATAATAAAAAAAAAGGAATCACGATAAAATCAATAAGCAAAACGTAACTCAAGGTTAATTAAATATCAAATATATATGCGTAAAGATTCGAACTCTAACTTAACGCTTTAGTAATGACAAATAAGCTAAAAGTTCAAACACATATCCAAAAAACCTACTGACATATTGTCTGTCCCGGTGATTTATATTCGTAGTAATGTCAATAAAAAAAAAAAATAAATAAATAAATAAATAAACTAATAAGAAAATAAAATAAATAAAATAAAATAAGAGAGATTTTAAAGTCAGGAAGTCTAGAAGTGAAAATGTGATCTATGAAATAATCCTATATGAATCTTATACAGGGCTAATAATATATATAGAATTTGTATGGAACCTTTTTCATATGTTTGAATAAGGAATATTTATTTAACATAATGCCAACATGAAACTAATATAGTTGTTCAATTTTGGTACTGTTTTTTTTTTCAGACATTCTTCTCATGCGGGTGGAGAATTAAAACACTAAAATATCATTTGAAAATACTAAAGTCGTACGTTTACAGCAAGTAACGTAACTCTTAGCTGGCTGAGAGCAATCTCCTGCCAAGTGACGACGTCATCATTGCCGTATCAGCATTTGTTCCTTTAACCTCAAATATCTGCTTACACAGCTTCATCTGTGTGTCGTCTCTGCTTGCAAAAGCAGATTGACTGGAGAAAGGAATGCTTAGCCCGAAACTTCTCATGGCAAGGCAGGACATGTCTATCCGTATGCGCAAATGCAACTTTAGCTAAGGACTTGCAATCAATTTTAAAATTAATGAACAAATAAGCAAATAGAATTTCTATAACAACAAAAATGAATTAATTTTGTTTTTCTTGGAACCTCATAGGACATTTAGAAGTATCAAGATATGTATAAGAAATATTTATTTGCAACATTAGCCTATTACAATTCAAGTAAAACATTCATGGGAAAATGTCACATTTTTCTTGAAAAACCCAAAGTTTATTTAGAAATTAGTACATAGTGGGTTTTTTTCGTTGCATCTCCTACCTATTAATAAAGTTTTTAAAAAAAATTAACCTCAGAGGATGCGCGCGAGAAATTGAATATGAAACTTTTGTTAGGGCACATAGAATCATGATAATATCTCTTTGACTCTTATGTTGCCTGGCAATCTTACAATTAGCTCCGTTTTTCCACTTCTTTGTCTAGTAACTTACTACCAGTAATATCGAATTTTCTTTGGGATTCGTATGAATAAATCTGTTTATTTTTGTTTTTTATAAAATTATGGATATTTTTAACAGTCAATCAGAGACCTGGATAGGTTTCACTCATTGTTAATGCCATGGATAAAAAGTTTGTACAACGGACTCTTTTGAATTCCAAAATATCAGCGAATTCATGTGGGTTAAGTCTGGTCTAAATCGGCTCTCTTCCCACCCTCCCCTGTATTTGGATGTCCCGTCTGAATTTACTTTGCCCTTGTGACAAGTATAATTTCACTTGCAGGCTGATTAATGGAACCGGTTACAGTATCCTGCAGTACGAGAGTTTCACATAGCAACTTCAAAAAATCGTTCGTCGCAGCGGACGACTACAGTCAAGTAACAACCGCCTACAATGTGAAAGGAATTTCATGGACTTCTTCGACCGACACCGTATCTCGTCGTTAATCTCGTTTTAATGCGGAATGCTCCAGCGGCTGTCGGAATTCGACTACAAAAAGGGACATACTTCCGACAATTACGACCCGAAGGATATTCAACTCTACTTTGCTGGCGAAGGACTCGTGCTGGGATGATCTATTCATCGCGAACGTAATCGTGTAGCTTAGGATGCAGAGAATAAGTATGAGCGCAAAATGGAACGTTGGACCCGCCCAGGCAAATTTTCCCCTTGTTTTAACCATTGAAAAAGGCCGTTTCATTTGGTTAAAGGTGGTTGTCTGGAACTGTGTAATGGACGAAAAAGTTGTTCGAAAGCTAGTTAAAAGTGAAGTAGTATAACCTCGGTCATGTATCCTATATATATAAAGTATCATGTATCCTATATATAATTGATCATAAAAACAGAATCGAAATATATTTCTTGCGTGACGCACTAGGAATCTATATATAATGATCATAAATAACGGAATCGAAATATATCTTTGCGTGTACGCAATAGGAATCTATTTAAAGTGACATATATTAATCATAATTATATGAATCCATATACATATGTATAACAAATCAGTAGCCTATAATCAATCTGTTACCTTTTATCTTACCAATATCTGCAGTATTTATGAGTTAGTATATGAATTAATGAATCAGATATATAACAGTTAGCATAAACATTACTTAATTTTAATCAATTCATATATGAAATTTTTTTATCAGTTAAAATATGATTTTTTATCATGTTAATCATTCCTTCTATGCAATTATCAGAGTACATTAGTATTTTCTGTAGCATAAGTATCTTAAAGAGATGAAGTGAAAAACTGTATCATTATATATCATGTGATCACTATTATTTACCAATATCATTGTTTTATATTTTTATTACTTGAATCAATTCATGTACACCATAATTTTTATTTACTTTATATATATATATATTCACATAGTGTCTGTATCACACTCCTATAAGTCAAATGCAAGTCAAGTTTGAGTAATATTCAGTAGTTGGTTTTGGTAGCTGACCGAGCTAATGTAAGTGTTTACATAATAAAAATATGGAATGTTAGTCCATATATATAAAGAATAAAACTAAAGAGGTCAACCAGATTGCTTGCAGGAATGTGATCAGACTAGAGACGCTAAAGATGATCGTATACAATAAGTATGTAAGCTAAGATAACATGCCGTCACCTCCGTAGTCATTCAATTGTTTATAAACATTAGTCCAAGCTCCCTGCTTGAGACAACTCACCCCGACTATTATTCAAACGGCCTACTGATCTGTTAGCGTGTCTCATTTGATTGTATGTTCATATGTTCGAAAAACTACTGTCTGTTCCTTCATAAACTTGTAACGGAGATGGTAGACAAGGAGAACAGAGTTAGTGATCGTCATTAGAAGACCTGTACCTCTTTACCTAAGCTTTATCATGTAGAGGAATAGGATTAGCCATCATCATTGGCAGAAGCGATCAAGCTATCGTCATAGAAGACTTGTACGATCATACCTGATCTTCATCATGTAAAAACTTCAGAAGAATATACTATTTTTTATACCTTGTGTTTTCTACAAGAACCTCACCGAACCATGAGTTTCACACATCGTCGTAAAAAGATAATACCGACTTCGTAAGTGATCTACAAAACCCCCAGACACTCCATTGAAGATGGAAGTGCAATACCAACCGACTTAGCGTATAGATTATCGCTAGTCTAACATTCCTCATAGGGCGCCTTATCATACAAGGCACAAGCCCTAATACATATACGATGTATATTATATATATAATATATATAATATATATATATATATATATATATATATTTATATATATATATATATATATATATATTATATATATATATATATATATATATATATATATATATATATATACAAAGGCAGGTAGTTGGCAATTTATAAAAACTTGAGCGAATATCAAAATTGATGGGGGGGGGGCGGAGGGGGGGGGGGGGGGTGGGGGGGGGGGGGGGGGGGGCGGGGATTAGGAGACATATCCCAGAAACCTTTGAGATGTTTAATCAAAATAATATGGCGTGACGTTTCAAGATTAGCGTCTCATTCTGAAGCTAAAAGGGAACCAACATAAAATCACTACAAGTCTTCATTGATTGATAAAAAAAAAACAGTTTACTAAAGTGACAAAAATCTACATTACTATGTTCAGATTCAGGGCCTTTGTAACACGCTTTTTCCGCAATAACTTTTTTATCTATGCATTTTCATAAAATATAACGCTTATTTAGAATACATATTATATCTACACATAAAATTTTGACTGTATTTCTGCATTACGTAGGTTGTAATAAATTTGGTAATTACAATGTAAAAGTGGGTTTTTTTGAAGACGGGCCAACTTACTCAGAGAAAATGGTTTCGAACGCACTCGTTACGTAACTTATGACAGTATTTCTTCCCTCTTTCTCGATGGATGATTGGCTATACGTAACGAAGGCTATAACTCTGGCAAACAATGACATACAAATTTAAATACAAGCAAAGCAGTACACTTTTATGAACTCTGGAAACCTCTCCACTGATATTGTCATAATGAACAAACCAACAAAATATGTTAATAAATACAAAAAACACTTCGATTATTAGTCTAACTCCCAAAAATAGGCTTCCTAAGAAATTACAGTCTACTTTATAGGTCACAATCAGATTGACAAGATGTAGGGAATAGTTGGTAATTTTCAAAAACATAGTAGACAAGCTTGATTTGATAACTGCTATATCCAGTGTCAAGCAATTTTTATTTATTGGCTATCTACCTATTTACTGAAAAAAAAAAAAAAATAGCCGTACCGTATATTGGCTTTAAACCTTCACTAATAATGATCGTCAGAATGATGACTTCATGAGGCTCCACCCACTTTGGCCTCGTTATAATTCAGGATAACAACTGAAGGCTACCATGGGCATCTTGTTGGATTAGAAAATTTAACTCTGGCTATAAAACTAATTTCTCGAGTAGTTTGCAAGAAGTGCTAAATGATCCTCAAGGATCCAAGCAGTTGGCCTAAACGTTTAATTCATGTATATTACTGCTATACTGTTTGCGGCACTACTGCTACAGTAGTATTACTACGCTAGCACTGATACCCCACCCACATCTATGTATCGTTCCGCCATTCATAAAGTCTTTGGGTTTCAGAGCCGATGAGTTTCTGTCTGTGGATGGGCGGGGCAACATTTAGTCAAAAGGTGTTTACCTTGCTTACGTAATGAATGTTTTTCGACTCTTGGCTCGTAATCATTGGCCATGGCGTCGGCGGTAGATCATTTTTGTTTTTACTCTATAAAAATTTAAAACTATTGGTTTAGGTTATTGATAATGCTGACAAAATTTGTGTGTGGTTGTATAATATACATATGTCAACTTTCAGCTACATCCGATGCTTTGACAAGGAGCAAAGTCCAAAAAAAGCGTGTTCACAGAGAACTGAATCTCATAGTAGGTCAAAAGAAATTAAGCAAACCATCAGAAAGGGAGAAGGGCGGGGGGCCGTATAATGACTAAAATTGTCAAAATTTGGTGGTTCGGCACTCTGCCTGGAATTTTAAAATCATCGTACTGGATATCATTATTATTATTATTATTATTATTATTTTATTATTATTATTATTATTATTATTATTTTTTTTTTTTTTGCATGGGCTAAGTCAATGGTTCATAACCTCGGGGGCGCCAGCAGTTTCCAGATGAGGCACGAGCCTTAGGGGAAAATTATCTAATTATATTCGTTATTCTCTTAACAAGAGTGAGGAAGTAATATTCAGAAGTTTATGGAAAAATGCAGAAGTATCGCCTCGTAACATTACTTTCCTAGAGTCTACTACTCTAGTTAGGCTCGTTGGGCTGACCACGTTTTGTAATGATTGACCTCTCTTCCTATCCTTCGAAACCCCTTCTCTTCCTCATTTTTTAACATTTTCCTTTAAGTCGGGGAGGGGCGAATTTTACTCATAAGATGCAAAGGGGGAGGGAAAAGAAAAGGACCAACTCTTAGAGGGGGCGCGGTCATAAAAAGGTAAGAACCACTGGGCTAGGATATTAGAGAACTCAGGATTATTTGACGACACCAGTCAGATAACTGACGAATTTGACAAACGATTCGCGCCTTGAACAACCTCGGTGTCGATCCCACGTTAGTTCCCAGACTATACATCTAAGTCAATCGAATTCAAGGACGACACCTGAGGTCATCAAGGGACTTAAGGCTGCCTGTAAATTTGAACAGACTCATGACTGTGACTGGATTAATGGGAATGATATTCAGTTTAATGGCGGGGACATAATTGGAAATAAGACCTCGTGATTTTTCTGTAAAGTACTCATCATGACCACCAAAGGAAGGCTAGCATAGAAGGGCTGTTTAGGTACTGTAGGTATACTTGTCTCAAGAATAATATAATAATAATAATAATAAAAAACTTTGTTGAGTAATCTAAAAAAAAAAAAAAACATGCCTGTGAAGCACAGAGGCAGGAAAGCAATTATCACTAAAATAATTATATAAAAATTCTATTCGGGGTGAAACGAGTTCCACTAGGAAGTCTCCCGTAGGGAATTAGTGCCGTCAGTGCACCTCATTCGGTGCAATGTAGGTATTACTTAAGGTTCTTTGCAGCGTCCCTTCGGTTCCTGGCTGCAACTTTTTTTCATTCCTTTTACTGTACCACCGTTCATATTCTATTTCTTCCATCTTACTGTCCACCATCTCCTAAAATTGTTTCATAGTGCAACTGCTTTGAGGTTTTCTTCCTATGACCTTTCAAACCTTTTACTGTCAATTTCCGTTTCAGCGCTGAATAGCCTTAGTTGCCCCAGTGCTTGGCATAATGCCAAAAGAAAAATCTTATATAAATCCCAATCAAATAAAAACCAGGAAGTTCTTGAAAATGCTCGATGCAAAGGAGTAAAAAAACTTAATTTAAATTAAAGTTAAACAAACAATTACTTTAAAATTAGTACCAAGAGCAGTACAGGTCTTTTTCTATAAAATGATGTGCTAAAACCTTATTGAAGTGCATCTAGTTCCAAAGTCTTCAGACACATCCACCCCCCTTCTTTTTTGTTAGAATAGTTTTTCTATAAAACTTTCCAGACTTCCCCCCCTTCCAGCCATCTCACTTTACATATACATCTCATACATTTCGGTTCTGGCGAGAAAATTTGATATTCCTTTTTCTTTTCAAGTTTAAGGAACACGTTAAACGGTTTCTCTGGTTCCAGACTTATTATACTTTGCAAATTATTACATTTCAGAAGTTAACGCTGGTAATAAATAACAACATAATACATCAAGTTGAGCATAATTACTTTTATAAGTTAACGCTGGTAAAAAAATATCATAGTACATCTAGTTAAGGATAATTCACTTATTAAATTGTTTTTAGATTCAATTAAAAAACCAATGTGTCATAGATCTACAATTCAGTAGTAAATCCCTACTTTAAAGCTCAGATTAATTTTTACGAATATCTCGTCTGTCAGTGTTATTTATTAGGTAGATAAAATACAATAATTTATTCTGTTTATTCCTAAACAAATTCCCTGTTATAAAACAATCTAAATTTGATGTCGGGTGACAGCTGGGTCTAACTAATCCTATATTAAACTCGTGTGGATTTTTACGAAGTGTAATCACTACGACCATTAATCATGCGTTGTACTATATTAAGTCATTAATCTTATTCAGGGTAAAGCGGGGGAATATTCATACCATTTTTTTTCTTTCATCTTTTATTCTACACTTCCTGATTCTATTAAGTAGGTAGGAACCTCTGTCTGACTGTTATTTTGGATTCCGAAGATGGCTGAACTGATCGACTCACCCCAAAACATTATTGTTCTTACACACTTTTCCTGAATAATGCATTATAGATAAGATGCTAAAAACTGGGGGCAACAACACGCTCTGGAACTAGGAGAATTATACAGAAATATATATCTATTATATATATTATATATATATATATATATTATATATATATATATATATATATATATATATATATATAATATATAATATATATATATATATATATATATATATATATATATATATATATATATATATATATATATATATACCTGTGTGTGTGTCATCTGCTATAATTTACTCTCAAATTTCTCAAATGAATGTTTCACAAGAACACTATTAAGTGACGCAGTGTTTTCAATTATAATTTTTTTTGTGAACCTTCCCTCATACTATCCAAAAATTCCTAAGCAATATCACACGATTGCTGTGTGGTATATTATATCACTGCTAACTAAAGGCTTTGAAGAAAGAATACAGTAATGATCATAAAAAAATGTTGCCGGGTTTATGAAAGAAATCAAGAATATTAAATTAACGTCCTCGTCCAAACTTCCGACGCCACGGATATCGAAAAACCATTTGCTCTTTCCATAAGAATGTGTTTAATTACTTAATGCCCTCCAAAGAATGATAATGAATTCTACAGGAGACTTACTTATGGCGGCGTATTAGCATATCAAACGATTCGCTATTTTTTTTTTTTTTTTTTTTTGTTTTTTTTTTTTTTTTTTTTTTTTTTGAGTGGGGTTGGCCTTAATTGTTTTCGCTTCCAGAAGAATTTCAACTGCGAAGTGGGGGGGGGAAATTATTACATTTTTTTCTTTAAAATTTTTTTCATTATTAGCTACTATGTCTTCCTTGCTTTAGATAAGAACGAAAATATAGATAGAGGATTGACTGAAATGTCAGTAGTGAGAAATGTGTTTTAAGGAATACTTTTATCACGTAACTTGTTACTGCTACCTTTTATGTTTTCTCACATCTTGCAAATTCTTTTATCACTTATTAGAAGAACATAATTTTATTTTATAATTCTCGTCCGCACACCTCTATTATATCCACCGACACTCACACACATACATATGCATATATACAAACAACACAGGTCAGACGTACAGGGCGTTTATTCACACGATAAGAAGATTAAGGGCAGGAACACGAAGAGATTCACATTATGCTTTAATCCTACGTTTTGTGACAACATCGCCACATCTTCAGGGATATTTCTAAAAATAAAGTCTCTCTTCCACCACGAAATTACTTTCCTCCTCCATTACTTCTCTATCAATTGCTTTCCTTCTAGATCTTTTATAGAATTTTAAGTAAACTACTTAATAAAAGGGTTTCTGAACAGTCTATATGTTTTAAGGTCCCCCAAGCTCCCTCTTTATGCCAGTTTCCCGTACCTGTTAAATGACAATTTTCGAAAAGAGTTTACCAAGATTGTGGACAGACATTTTGGAGCCGTAAATCTAATGGTTGTACCCAAGAATCCCAAGACCACTGGCTCGCTCTTCAAGTTTAAAGATCGGCTCAGCCCTTTGATGAGGTCGGGGTGTTTCATTTATGAATACACTTGTCCCAGATGTAATCTAGGAAAATATGTGGGATCTACCTGGCGTCTTTCGCAGGGTCAGGGCTGATTCCCATCGGGGCGGTAGTTTAGAACTGGGTGCAAGTTTATCTAACCAGAAAACATCTTATATAAGGAAGCATACTATTAAATGTAAAGCTACAGTCAAATACGAAGATTTTAAAATTGTTTGCCAAACAAGGGAACTCAACGAACTGTTGATTTTGGAAGCTCTGAACATCAAACTACGGGTTCCAACCTTAAAACAACCATTCCTCTGCTGTCCCATTGTTTTTAGTTTTACCTAATTATTCTGTCATTCCTTGTGCCTCTTGAAGTTGTTTACTTTTAGTGTGTTTTTTATCCTTGATGCTGAAAGGTTGGTTAAGTGTTGAGCTGTTTTTGGCCGTGGTTTTGTGAATATATGGCTTTTACTTTTATTATATTTGTTACTTTAATGTTTGTGTAATTTAGCTGAAATTTTTTGTTTTTTAATGTTCTTCTCGTCATTTGTAAGTTGTTTGGTACTTCTGGTCTGTTTTAATCAAGTGTGCATGTAATTTAAGTGTGAGAGTTGTAATTTTTACCATTAAAATCTTTTAACTTTTAACTTTTTCAACTATTGGATCTTGTAATCAGCTTTATTTTTATGTTAACATATTATACTTTAATTTGTAGAAATATCCCTGAAGATGTGGCGATGTTGTCACGAAACGTAGGATTAAAGCATATGTGAATCTCTTCGTGTTCCTGCCCTTCTTAATTTCTTTTATGTATATACAAATACACACACACACATGCACGCATATATATCATATATATATATCATATATATATATATATATATATATATATATCCATATATATTATATATATATATATATATATATATAAAGAAAGGTTTTTGCCTCTGTAAAATCAGTTGGGCTTAGTAAAGGGTCTGAACAGGACCGAAAGTACTCAGCTATCTCGCTTTTTCATTTTTTACCTTTGTGGCAAAAACCTTTATTTACACATAGCATCACGTTTTTTTATATACTTCGTGATCAAGTTATTCATATATATATGTGTGTGTATATATATATATATACATACATACATACATACATATGTATACTTGCTTTACTCAACGGAAACTTTTCTCAACGTAAACCATATTCATTACTTTTAGAGCAAGACATTAGATTGAAAGTCTTAGAGATGTCACTCACAAGAGCGTTTTGTTTCTGCCAGCTCCTTCCATTGTTTGCAAACCTCTTAAGCTGAACAATATTTGCAAATGAAATAAGAAACAGTACAATTCCTTCTTTATCAACCTGCACTGTTACCGATACACTCAAAACGAGGATGGAATTGAAAGCGGTTTTGGAAGATACTAATGTCCATTTGTGGTGTTTATCTATAAAATCTAACCCTTTTACGCTTATTCTTTCATGAAATCCTGGGGTACTTTACTATACAAAAGATCGAAGGCTTCTGAACAATTTGGGAGAAGAATTTGGCCAAATTCTCATGGATGTTAAAACCTGCATCGATAACACATTAAATTATATTTACTACCGAATACTGAAATAATTATTTTTTAGTATTCATAGGTGCAAATTTTTCCATATTGAACAAGGCGTGATCCGACCTCCAGGTTACTCGGGACGCATGCAAGATTTTCCCTTTATGTACAAGTTGTAAACATTACTTATATTCCTAACTTTTGACCTTAAAACGTACTAAAATCTACGGTCAACTAGAGCCTTGTTTCACCAACGAAAATTAAAGTAAATACACTATATTTTATTAGAAATAGTATTTCTGTGCTGTTTAACATGAACATTATCTATATTTCACCTTTTCATTCTAATAAATAAAACATAAATATCCTATCCTACAATTCCTATATCTCTAACTCAACATGAAACACCTTTTTCAGACCTTTTAGACTCTTCCATAAACTTTTCCTACGCCAGCAACAAAAACAACAGCAACTACAACAACAATTTAGTTTGTTAGCTTACTCCCCGAGAAAGCGAAAATCCTTGGTTGTCAAGCGCAAGTCATTGCGGTGGGAAGGTCTCTTCAGAAATAGTTATTCACGAGGAAAATCTCACAAGAGTCTCGTTAAGTTTGTTGGGATGAAGTTTATAGGAGAATGAAATCTCCTTCGCGTGCTTTGAAGAATTTTCATGTGGTTTATTTCTCTCAATTTCTCTATTATAAGTATTTACGTTGCTTTAGAGTGAACTTTCTTTTCATGAATTTCCGATTAAAGTGTCACACTTAAACATTCACTGCGGATTGCCTTTAGGAAGTTAAGTATACTTTTCCTTTGAATAGCATTCAGAAGAGTTTTAGTTTTCTGAAAAGGAAACTATTGTGCCGGCTTTGTCTGTCCGTCCTCACTTTTTCTTTCCGCCCTCAGATCTTAAAAACTACTGATGCTAGAGGGTTGCAAATTGGTATGTTGATCATTCACTCTCTATTCGCCAAACATACCAAATTGCAGCCCTCTAGCCTTAGCAATTTTTACTTTATTTAAGGTTAAAGTTAGCCATGATCGTGCTTCTGGCAATGCGGCAGTACAGGCCACCACTAAAGGAGTAGAGTTTCATGGAGCCACGGCTCATACAGCATTATAATGATACCACCAAGAGATTCATCTACCTTCAGTGGCCTTGAGTGTACGCTGTACAGAAAACTCGATTGCGCCGAAGAAACTTTGGCGCATTTTTTAATTGTTTATAGCAAGGTTCTCTGTGTAGAGCTAATGGTAGTTTATACTTAGAGTGGATTATTATTATTAACCAATATACTTCAGTTTCCGAGGCCAAATGCTATGCTTGCAGTTCTAACAGATGATATGATTTCATAACTTGATATTTTTACAGATTCCCATTCAAGTTAGATTTCACGTTAGAACTATCACAAAATAAATGAGTTCAAAAGTTAGGACTGAGGGAAGATCGTTAAACGTTGCTTGCTTTTTGTAACCGATTATATCCAGCATTTAGTGTTTTGACCCTTTGACTGGAAAAGTTAGAATTCTATAACATGGAAGAATTACCTTCGTAACGACTCGTCCCGCAGATCACTTTCCCTGCCTGGGAGTGTTTACAAGTCGCGTGTTTTTCTCTCTACTGAAACTTGAACTCAATTATCGGTGATGGATTCTGGCTTTGTTTTGACCTTTCACCTCTCACCGTTGGGAGTCACGACCTTCGTGTTGCGACAGATCTGCACCTTCTCTGAGCATGATTCTGTAATGCGCATCAACCTAGGTTAAGAGAGAGAGAGAGAGAGAGAGAGAGAGAGAGAGAGAGTAAACATTATTTTGAAATTTACACCAGTCTTGGCTTAGATAAAGACACACACACACACACACACAAAGGAAGGGACGGGGGGGGGGGGGGGGGGTGGGGGGGGGGGGGAAGAGAGCGCAAACATTATTTAGAGGTTTAGATCAGTCATGGCAGGTTAGATGTCGAGAGAGAGAGAGAGAGAGAGAGAGAGCGTTAGAGAGAGAGAGAGAGCAGAGAGAGAGAGAGATAGAGAGAGTTCCTCCGTTACCAGAGCACTACTACTTTTAATTGCTTATTCCTATAGTCTGCTCTACAGGAATTAGTTTTAAAATGGTATTACTTTCTCTGCTTTGAGGCTTTGAACCACGCTTCTTTTAATCGTTATGATGAAAACCAGTATTACGCTGTTAAAAAGCTAGGGCATTTAGTAAAATACTCTCAATTTTTATGACGTCATTCGAAACTTATTAATTTTCGATTTCGGGCTCATCAGGCGTAGAAAATGGTTAATTTCACAAATAATTTCCCTATCGGAAGTTCCAAAACCATAAACTATTATTTTCAATGTCTGCCGTTTGGTGATTAAGGTAATAGCTTAATTCATCATACCTCTTGGTCTCACGTGCGACAGTATTGCTTTTAATGTCCGTGACTTTTTACAACAGTATGATTGTTAATTTTATGCTCATCGGTGCACCTCTCGTGTTGCACAGTAGGCATTACTTTTTAGACCTTTTACTTCTACATCTAGTTCTCGCTTCCTTCCCTCAGTTGCGCTGTCCAACCACTCTAATTCCATGTTATTACGGTCTGAACGCTGAATGTGGTTTGACAGCCAATCTTTCGTATTTCAAGGAATGAATTAAAAAAGCGGGAGTTTAGTTGACAGTTTTGGACTGTTGGATGTCTAAATAAAATGTTATTGGCCAAAAAAGAATATTTATTGGTTTACTGAAAAGTTCGTCTATGGCTTTATAGCCCTATGGGCGACAAATTATCACAAAACTTGTAAAACATTTCTAATTCTGTTTAGTTCGAAATATTTAATATACATCTGTTACCCACTAAAATATCCTCCGTTTTCTTTAGAGACGGTTTCGAAGAAAACGTAATGTTAGAGTACCTTGCTCAAAATATCCGTTCCTCTCAGCAATCGCCAAAGTGACACCACGCAAGCAATTTACAAATAATGTTTCGTATTTCGTTGACTTAATTTTAACTTATTTTTTATTTTACAGTTTTTGTTTTGTATTCCTAGACTTATTTTTTTACGCTAAAATAACCACGATATGTAAATCAAACTATATTACAATAAACAGGCATATGCAAATGACAATTGCAATCTCCCTCATTACCATTCATCAGTGAAATCATTTACAAGTCAGTAAATATAGAATAATAGAATGGACTATTCTGTTTCATTTCCTCAGGTCATCGTTAGAAGGTATCTATAGGTATTCACGATTTAAAAGAAAAAATTGCAAGTGTAAGTTAACAAAATTTCCTTCGGCTGTTTTTCACGTGGGTTGACACCGACGTACTTTGTGAATCATTTTATTGCATTCCCGAGTACGAGTTTTTTTCTGCCATAATAAGTGCGAAGAACAGATGTATTATAAGATATATATATATATATATACTATATAGTCATATATATATATATATAGATACTATTTTGATATATATAAGTACACACACATACATATATAGATATATATATATATATATATATATATATATATATATATATATATATATATATTTATATATATTTATGTATGTATATATATATATATATATATATATATATATATATATATATATATATATATATATATATATATGTATATGTATATGTGTGTATATAGTATATATATATATATATATATATATATATATATATATATATATATATATATATATAATATATATATATATATATATATATGTGTGTGTGTGTGTGTGTGTGTGTGTGTGTACATATATATATATATATATATATATATATATATATATATATATATATATATATATATATATATATATTCAATGAAACTTTCACGGTATGTAGTATAATGATTGTATCTTTGGTCTCAAGTAAGGAAAAGTGTTTTTGACAGTAAGTTTTTTATGTATAAACTAATTTATGAAAAATGAAAAAGTTTCTTTTTTCATTTTCCTTTAATTGTAAAATTATATAAATTGAGGTCGAATTCTGTGATTTCCTTGCGCAGGTATTTTCAGTATTAGTTCTTTCATAAGTGATAATAATTTGAAGCAAATCCTTCTGCACAATGGGTCCAATGGTATTAACGCGTTCATAAATTTCACAGAACGATAGTGCTGAAAATATTAACACAAGAGAGAAATTAGAATTGTGTATCATTATCTATTAAACAGATGTATCTTTAATATTCTTTGAGATTGTGGTTTCCAGCCAAGGAGGGGAGCTGCAGAAGGTCAGAATAACCGTTTTAACCCAAGATAATTTAACGTATCGTGTGATCGTTGGAATTTTTGGACATTCCTGTGAAGAAATGAAAATCATAGTAAGATATATATATATATATATATATATATATATATATATATATATATATATATATATACATATATAATTTTCAGTAGTTCTCACACTTGATCTAGTCTAGTGGATTGCTTTCTTTTGATAAAAACAAATAATTATTGGGAGATCTATACTGTGCTAACTAAAATAACTGAAGAGATGTTTGCATACTTTATAAGACTATGTTACTGTCTATGTTAAAATAAATATGACTACGTAGTCTTCACATTGCTCATTAAACAGGTATTCGAAAGTGAAATGATCATTTCACTTTAAAAAGTATATGTAGAGAGAGAGAGAGAGAGAGAGAGACTTACTCCCATAACTCATCTTTGTTTTATCGTAAACCTGTGAAGAACAAAGGCATTACTTAATGGTTTCGGGAAAATATTCCTATTATGAAGACGACTCCTTCCCCTAACGGTCATACCGGAAAAGAAGCTAATAAGCAAAATGTTAGGTAAAACAACGTGATGTTTTTTGATTGTTATCAAAGGCTCCACATAAGAGGACAAATGTGAGGTTGATTATTTTTTAACGAGCTCACTGTCAGTCTATCGTAAGAATCTTTCTTCAGATCCAAAAATATTCGAAGACACCGGTTTCTCTTTTCACGATGTTGAAAACTATTAGAAGGTCCACTTGCTCTTACATATTTGAAGGTGTTTTTACGTTGTATGGAACCAGTGGCTTTCAGCAACGGGACCAACGGCTTAACGTGAACTTCCGAATCACGTCGAGAGTGAACTTCTATCACCAGAAAATACACATCTCTGACCCCTCAATGGAATGCCCGAGAATTGAACTCGCTGCCAGCCAGGTGGCAGGTCAAGACCAAACTGACCACGACAGTTCATATTCACGCAATAGTAGCATAACATTTAAACAAAATAAAATGTTTACTTCTCATCTTGAAATATGAAGAGTATCTGTAAATATCAACTAATAATCGGAACAGTCAAGGGGAAATTCAAACAAGAAAGTAGGGAAATGAAAAAAATGAATGATTTTCTCATGTCATCTCATTTCACTTTCATCCCATTTCACTTTCTTTCACCCAGTAAGGAAAATGAGGACATATTTAATGTTTCAGCGTCATCGTACGTCAGCTTTTTTATTCTTGATTTTTGTTTTTGCTATCAAGTGCACTAATCACTTTTTATGATTTCGTTATTTTCTTTGAAGAATGAAATTGGTTTGATAATACTCAGGTTGCTCTATAGTCTGATGCATTCATTAAATAGCATTTAAGCTTAACTGAAACTTCGAATTATATGTAGATATATATATATATATATATATATATATATATATATATATATATATATATATATATATATATATATATACTATATAGTATATTTGTTGTAGGCATCCTTTGTGGCATTAAATTCTACATTCAGTAAACACTGTAACATAATCTTAACATGTATTGTCTGCCAAAAAAACTGGTGGCAGGGTTTTCATAATTTTTCGTTCACCTGCCTGACGCACGATTCATGCCTTATTTATCGATATTTTCTTTTCAAAGATGGAAGAAATCATATGTAATGACGTTAAAAACAGTCACTGATATCTTTAGAACAATATGTTATGTATTGTGTAAAACTATTTTCCATATATCAAAATTGACGTGAACAAAACGAAGTGATAACAAACGTCATATCACAACCATAGATAGGAGACACCTATCACTAGTAGATCGCATAAACATAGTCTTTAAATTATCATTTCAATATTAAGTTGAAGGTAGATGAACTATTCCATTTTGTTCAAATTTTACAGAAAACAGTGAAATCTCACAAATTGCTATCACATTTAAAAACAAAAAGAAAAAAAAAAAAAACGATATCCTAACAGTGTGAAGGAGGCGACCTCACTCTATTGCTTTTGATGTTATGTTCACGGGAATCTAATGTCAATGTGTCATTTATCGGTCTAAGAAACATCCCTCGTATGAGCGAGAGACAATTATGCACTGAATTCGGTGGAAAGTTCCCGTTGGAGAGATATCAAGAGAGCTTAATAAACGGAGAGAATCATACATAGATAAATCAAATTGTTTAAAGAACGGCAAAATTTAGAACATGGGCCTAGAGGTGGAACACCTCAAAGTACCACAAGAGAGCAAGTCAAATACAGTAGTGTAAACGTTGCTGAGGAACATTCATTTGTGAATTTGAAATTGAATTCTAGTGGCATCGTCACGACATTGCTGAACCAAGAAATCATGACTAGCTCTAAGCTTATGACTGGTGTCTGATGAATACTTTAGATGGAAAGGAAGAGAGTTTTTAATCTACACTGGAAATCTTTGATAGGTGTCCAATGAATAAGTCTAATGAATAAGCAAACTTATCTTTAATGGATGAGAGATTCAGTTAGTGTTACTTTTTTTATTTTTTTTATTTTTATTTTTTTAATCGATGGCCAGTGAATACCACGGATAGGGAGGGTAAGAGTTTCATTGATGCATGCATTGCTTTTCTTCAAAACCTAAAGAATACATTTTATTGGGAGATACTTTATTAACATCGGCCTAATCCCTCCATCACTCCTATACGCTACCTCCGCTCTCTTTTAATATCTCAGGCGACTCGATTCGACTTCTCGCTACGAACTCCATCGCGTAAAAGCATCAGTAATGATAACGGTTATTTTAAGATTCCCCACACCGGCAACGGACGCCTTAAAATGCATGTTTATAATATTTTCTGTTCAAAGAAACTTTATCTTTCATTTTCCACAAAATATGTGCATACACTCGTGTTACACCCTGTAGCCGTCAAAGAGCAACCCTTGATTAAAGCAGTAGGTTTTTCTTGAGAGAGAGAAAAAAAAAAAAAAACATGAAATAGACTTAAACGAGAACGTCACCTTTCACATTTCTTATCCTTTCAGCTACTTATAATGCTTATGGTAGTAGGTCTAGGTATACATGTGAAACTAATTTGAATTAATTTCTGTTTATAAGAAATGAATGGCTACAGAGAGATCAACCTAAGAAAACTTAATGAAAGTAAGCTTTTCTTAATGATTCTTCAGTTTTGACTCCCACAGCTTTCCAACGTGTCCAAATGAAACAGGATGATAATGCAACGAATTCGATAAAAATAAGAATGAATTATATTCGATTGATTTTTTTAAGATTGCTTTTTGACTTTGAATAGCTAGGTCTGAGTTAATATGTTTAAGCAATTATGAAAAGGATAAGAAAAAAGGCGAACATGGCTAATAAAACAAGAATAACGGGAATAATTCAAATAGCGCAGATTAATTACATACATACATACATAACATACATACATATATAGATATATAATATATATATGATATATACTATATAATATATATTATATATATATATATATATATATAGTATATATATACAGTCGATTTAAATATTCACTTACATTACGTACCCGAGAGAGTATACTGCTGAAAATAGACCTAGACTAATCATGTGTGAAAATCAGAAGTTCAATTTAGGCCCACTAAATGTGTCATGCAAATTATTTTATTGATCAAAGGACAAAATTAGTTTAACTAAACATCATTTTCAAAGAATGTTAACGCCTTGATGTATTGTTTATCGGCTGTAGTAGACGAAATGACAACACCCCAGTGCAGTACCATACGTTGAGTCAAGACTCGAGCAGCAGCAAAGCCAACTTCAAAAGCTTTCGGTATGCTCTCACAAAGCTAGAGTTGAGAATAAAATTAGAAATTGTGGACCCATCGGTTTTATATTTTCCTTACTTTGCAAAATAATTATCTTTAATACGTTGAATAAGTCTACTCTATTCTAATGTAATTTATTTCAAGTATAGCACCTTTGAAAGGAAATTTTATTTATTAAGTAAGTAAATCTGGCACCTGCTTATGACAATATTTCCATAACGAACGGTGAATTAAGAAACTACGCCAATTCTTCGTTGGACGTCTGTACTAACATATTATGTAAAATTATTTAAATAAATAACTAACCCCCCCTTGTAATTTGTAAACCAAACATTGCAAATGAAAAATATGGCAACCGCTCCCCCTCGCCCCGTAATCCAACCTACCCAGTATGAATATAGCAGAGATTGTCTGTATATATCAACTCTTACTTGGGAAAGCCCGAGATAAGGCGGAGCAGACCGTAGCAATAAATGGAAAATACACCACGAGTCTGTATACTTATCCAGAACTTTGAAGATGTATTGAAAGCAGAAGTAAGGAAATATGAAAAGGTCTACATCAAATGATTAATGCCACAAAGGCGATTGCCTACAACAATGTATTTTATAATATATACATATATATATATATATATATATATATGATATATATATATATATATATATAAATATAGTATATATACTATATATATATATATAAATATATATATCATAAATATATATATATATATATATATATATATATATATATATATATATATATATATATATATACAAAATATAAATATATATATATATATATATATATATATATAATATATATATATATAATATATGATATATATTTATAGATTCATTATACATATATATACATACATATATATATATATATATATATATATATATATATATATATATATATATATATATATATATATATATAGCATATTTGTATGTTAAAAATATATATAATATATAGATATATATATATATATATATATATATATATATATATATATATATATATATATATATATATATATATTTAATAATTCACTCATAAAAATCGTAATTTGCCAGACTTCCCTATATAAACTATTGATAAAATATCTAACATGAGAATAATTCATGAGATCTTAATAAGTAAATAAAAAAATAGTGGACAATTCTCTCACACCTGCAGGTCTAGCACGATACAAAATTCAGTGGTTGGAAACCTACAGAATTGCTTAAATTCATGTACAGATTCCGTCCCCCTTCCCCTGACAAGAGACTCACTAAGACTTTCTATACTATTAGAAATGACTGGCACTGCGGGGGGAAAAAGAAGCCAAGCAGAAGAAGAGAAGAGAAAGTTTCGGTCTCGAGGGTAGTAAGAGCAAAGTTCACTTTTCCTCAACTTCGGGTGGTTGTTGAATGGGGGAATCTGGTCTTCAGTG
>NC_061108.1:12854216-12869546 GCF_015104395.2 Macrobrachium nipponense
GCTGTATCTGATTACTGGCACTGCCCATGTGTTTATGGCTTTTATCATATTTCCGGCGTTGAGTTTTGACTTGAGTATAGTCTTGAGTCTCTGCATATATTCTTTCCTGATCGTGTCCTTCATCTCTTGGTGTTTTATATCCCTCCTTTTCCATTATTCCCAGGTATTTGAATCCTGTTCATCTATGTGTTTGATGTTGCTCCCATCTGGTAGCTTTATCCCTTCAGTTCTCGTTACTTTGCCTTTTTGTATGTTGACTAAGGCGCATTTTTCTATTCCAAACTCCATCCTGATGTCCCAGATACAATCCTTACAGTCTGGATTAGGGTATCTATTTCCTTGATGCTCTTACCATACAGCTTGATGTCGTCCATGAACATCAGATGGTTGATTCTGTTGCCTCTTTCTTGAGTTGGTACCCGGCATCCATCTTCTGTAGTACTTTTGTCTTGGGAATCATGGCTACTACGAAGAGTAGTGGGGGACAGTGAGTCGCCCTGGAAGAATCCCTCTCCTGATATTAACCTCTGATAGTCTTATTCCAGAGCTTTTTAAGTATTGTATTCCAGTTGCCGCATTGTATTTTGAGGAAGCTGATGGTGTTTTCCTCTGCCCCATATATTTTCAGGCATTCTATTAGCCATGTGTGTGGTATCATGTCGAAGGCTTTCTTATAGTCTATCCATGCCATGCTTAGGTTGGTTTTCCTTCTCCTATTGTTCTTCTTTACCATTTTGTCTATCAGGAGCTGGTCTTTTGTGCCCCTACACTTCCGTTCTGCACCCTTTCTGTTGGTTGGGGGATGGTGGTTGTTTGTCTCCTCTATTATTATTATTATTATTATTATTTTTTTTTTTTTTTTTGCTCTATCACAGTCCTCCAATTCGACTGGGTGGTATTTATAGTGTGGGGTTCCGGGTTGCATCCTGCGTCCTTAGGAGTCCATCACTCTTACTATGTGTGCCGTTTCTAGGGTCACACTCTTCTGCATGAGTCCTGGAGCTACTTCACAGCCTCTAGTTTTTCTAGATTCCTTTTCAGGGATCTTGGGATCGTGCCTAGTGCGCCTATGATTATGGGTACGTTTTCCACTGGCATATCCCAATATATCCTTCCTTATTTCTATTTTCAGATCTTGATACTTATCCAATTTTTCCCTCTCTTTCTCTTCAACTCTGGTGTCCCATGGTATTGCGACATCAATGAGTGATACTTTCTTCTTGACCTTGTCAATCAACGTCACGTCTGGTCTGTTTTTGCACGTATCACCCTATCCGTTCTGATACCATAGTCCCAGAGGATCTTTGCCTGATCGTTTTCTATCACTCCTTCAGGTTGGTGCTCGTACCACTTATTACTGCAAGGTAGCTGATGTTTCTTGCACAGGCTCCAGTGGAGGGCTTTTGCTACTGAGTCATGCCTCTTTTTGTACTGGTTCTGTGCAAGTGCCGGGCATTCACTTGCTAGGTGGTTTATGGTTTCACTTTTCGATATTGCACTTCCTACATATGTGGGGAGAGTTATGTTATTTCCGTCTATCGTACTTTGAACATATCTGGTTCTTAGGGCCTGATCTTGTGCTGCTGTTATCATTCCTTCAGTTCCTTCTTTAGCTCTCCCCTCTGTAGCCATTGCCAATTGTCATCGCTGGCTCTAGTTCTTTAGTCTGTCTCATGTATTGTCCGTGCATTGGTTTGTTGTGCCATCCTCTGTTCTTTCTATCTTTCCTCCCTGTCTCTGATATTTCTGGGTCTTCGTCTGCTTTATTAGTCCTTCTTCCCATGCACTCTTTAGCCATCGTCTTCACTGGTTTTCAGATATTGCCCGCAGTGCTCTGTTTTCGATGTTGACGCAGTCCTCTATACTAGTAGTCCTCTCCCCCTCCTTCCTTTCGTGTTATGTATAGTCTGTCCGTATTGCTCTTAGGTGTAGTGCTTTGTGTATTGGTCATATGTTTCCTGGTTTTCTGATCTATGCTGCGGAGTTCTGCCTTCGTCCATTCCACTATTCCTGCGCTGTATCTGATTACTGGCACTGCCCATGGTGTTTATGGCTTTTATCATATTTCCGGCGTTGAGTTTTGACTTGAGTATCGCCTTGAGTCTCTGCATATATTCTTTCCTGATCGTGTCCTTCATCTCTTGGTGTTTTATATCTCCTCCTTCATTATCCCAGGTATTTGTATCCTGTCTCATCTATGTGTTTGATGTTGCTCCCATCTGGTAGCTTATCCCTTCAGTTCTCGTTATTTTGCCTTTTTGTATGTTGACTAAGGCGCATTTTCTATTCCAAAACTCCATCCTGATGTCCCCAGATACAATCCTTACAGTCTGGATTAGGGTATCTACTTCCTTGATGCTCTTACCATATTATTATTTTTATTAATATTATTATTATTATTATTATTATTATTATTTAAAAAATATCCACAATTATATAAAAAATATATTTCTATGTAAAAATGTAAAACAAACAAAAGGCTTTCGAACACCATGAACGGTGTTCCTCATCAGTGTGACGTTAAAATGTAATGAAGAGGATAGTTTCCCTCCGAAGAGCATCTAAAAAGGTGGGCGGGGCGAGAAAATAATAACAGCCCATCATCGAAGTGCTGGTTCGTGTTTTAGGTAATCCCAAACTCAACAGGCAGTTGCGCCAACCTCCTCGATCTCCGAACCCAGCGAAGTTGCTCTGCTGCTTTGCATAGGTGCCATAGTCGGAAACATCCGCTGGGACGTGCTATCTGGAGAGAGAGGGGAAGAGGAAGCAGAGCATCAGGGTTTCACATGAGTCAACCCGTCAGTTTTAAAATTAAATTCTTTTAAGTATTGCCTGGCAATGAAACTGTTTATAAAAGGGTCTTCATTGGTAAACGACTTATTATCCTCAAAAGATATTCCCATGTTTATAGCGGCGCCTTCAACTAGTCTTCTCACGTGAGAATCGTCGCTTTTAAAAATAATTTGTGCACCATCCCAATTGATTCTGTGGTCTAAATTAAAACTGTGAGCCACCAAAGCGCTGCCCTGTGCATGAAGATCATAGGCCCTTCTGTGTTTCCCTTAATCTGACCTCTAATCCCCTACCACTTTCCCCGTAGTAACACCTGCAATCCTGACATGGAACCTTGTAAAACACCGTTATTTCTCTTGGTACTGTTATTATTTTTGTAAGGGCTTTTGCCAAAGTGTTTTTGTAGGTATAAACTATTCTATGTCTTTTTGGTGCTTATTTATATAATCACCTACTTTTGAGATTTCATCGTGAAAAGGGCAATGATACAGTTTTCTTGACTTTCCATTTCCTTATTATCTTGACCAATGTAAAACTTCTTTTTAGCTCGGCTAATTGCATCAGTAATAAAATGTTCTGGGTACTTTAAGGACCTAAAATTTTCTACGACATGTTTGAGTACTCCGTCTAGAAATGCAGGGTCACATATACGATGGCCCTTAAAACAACACTCATAATTACATTCCTTTTAACTTGTTGCGAGTGGTGGAAAAATAATGAATATAATTTTCTTTGTTGGTAGCTTTTCTAAAAACTGAAAATTTAAAAGAGTTTTACTGTTTTACATCCCTATGAATTAAAACATCTAAAGAAAGAATCTTACCATCAACCTCTTTTTCAACTGTAAATTTTATCGAATCGACAACATTGTTGGCAGTATCAGTAAGCAATCTAAAGCTGCGTCGTCGCCGTAAAAAAACAATAAATATGTCGTCTACATATCTCACCCACAGAGCAGGCTTACAGTTGGGGTTACATCTCTCTAATATTTCAACTTCTATGAACTCCATGCACAGGTTGGCTAAAACTGGTGACAATGGTAGGAACCCAGGAAAACACCAGCCTTTTGTTGGAAGTATCATCATTAAAGTGAAAATGGTACAGTCAACACAGATTCTAACCAAGTCTAGAAATTGGTCGCAAGGAATAAGAAAGTTGATAGTCCCTTCTTCATGTCTCTTCTTTAGATTTTCCAAAACATAGTCCAAGAGGAACATTCGTAAATAATGAGAAACATAGAGGCTAATCATCCTACCATCGTTACGGTTAAATCACCTTAATCTGTCAATGAAATGGGAGGAGTGTATTAAGTGAGCATCAGAGATGGTGCTTGTTACGGACCGGAAATCTCAGAGACAATGTTACGGCCTCTGAGGGAGGTCCGCTTCAGGTTCGATATGAAATAAAATAAAAAAAAAACTTATCAACACAAACAGTTGAAACTGGGGATATGAATATAGAAAGAAACACTAACACAACAAAGGTTTATTTACAAGCTTACTAACAATGGTAAATGCAGATGGTATCTCTATTTACATAACACGATAGAATCTTGCACTGCGTGAACTGGGGGAAATAATGAGGTAATAAGAATACTTGCTAAACAGTTTGGCACTTCGAAGAGGTGGCTTTATAAAAGTAGATCGGCGATTGAGGACGTCCTCTTGACTCCAATTGCAGGAACTAGTCTACTTTTAAGACAGGAACTCTCCCCTTTTCTTCTCCGAAGTCTGCTCAACGTTAAAGACAACTCGGCCGTCCACACCGGAAGACGACTAGACCAAATATCCAACCAACACTCGAACTCTTCTTTGATTGATACTTCGTCGGGTCCTTTTTTCTCGTATCTCACGGAAGATCTCTGCTGCTGCTGATCTCTCACTGATAATCTGATCGGTGGCTCTTAATAACTGGTGATCTCTCTCTTTTACAGTCTCTTTCTTCTACGATCACTGCTCTCCAAAGTTCGTTCGTCGTATTTATACGGCACTACTGGGGGGGGGCGGAGCCTACGGCGAACGTCACCGACTCCAGGGATTTCTAGAACTTCTTTGATGAATCTAAACGAGGTATTGCATCAGAAAAAAATCGCGGCGTTCTCACGTAACATTGGCGCGTTTTTGTGCTCCACAACACGCCCGACGATTCTGGAACAACCACGAACATAGGCGCCTCCAACAGTGGCGCGAAAACCTCCTTGCTGCCAAACTTCTCGAAAATGCGTTCTCCTTTCCTTTATCTTTCTTTGCTATGAAGCAATTACCATCACAGTGCTGAGTGATGAACTAAGAGGGCTTAGCTAACCATGAAGCAAGAACCACTCTGTGACTCTGTGGGGCATAACAAGTGGCAACTATTGGACGGAGGGGAGTACCTACTTTGTGTATTTTAGGCAAGCCATAAAACTATGGCCAACTAGGGATTTTTTCCAGAGATTTTTGACAAGATAAGCTCTTTATGGGCGGGGTCCAGCAAAGAATTTGCGATCTTTTTAATTTTCCGATTGAAATCCTGCTGAGTTTTTGTAATGGTGGGAGGGTTAGTTAATTTTATATAGGTAATAGTGTCGTTAATAACTGGTAAGCCTTATTCAAATAATCTTGTTTATTCATAACTACTGTAGAACCTACTTTTTGATAGCTTTTACAACCATAATATCCTATTTAAAAAAAAAGACAATTAAGGCTTCTCGATGTCGTTTCGGCAAAACCTCAAATTCCTTTCCAATTAAGTTTTGTTTAAGAATAACACCTTTCAAAAAGTTAATATTATATTCTGGGTATTTGAAATTATGATAGTTATGTTGCTGATATCTTGAAGAAAATCTTGTTTACTGTTGCCCAAGCAAAACCCAAGACCCAGGTTAAGATTTCTAATTGCTGTTGATTTAAATGAAAGTTGGAGAGATTGAGAACTTTAACCACATGTATCTCCTATTTTGAAACATTACAAAGTTGAGGAATTTTGTTGTAATTTTTGACCATGTGATAAACCCTAAGTCTAGCAACCTCACCTGCTCTTTCTCTGGCACCCTCAAAACAGTCTGATTGAAGAACTTCTCCCAGGCATCTCAAGGCTTCGCAAAGGATAGAAATTTTGCTTCCACATCCCAGGAGGCTTGTTGATACGGTCTTCAAGATACAGTCTTGCAAACTTGGGGAATTCCTCTCCCTTCTCGAAGCCTTGAGATGCCTGCGAGAAGTTCTTCAATCAGACTGTTTTGAGGGTGCCAGAGAAAGAGCAGGTGAGGTTGCTAGACTTAGGGGTTTATCACATGGTCAAAAATTACAACAAAAATTCCTCAGACTTTGTAATGTTTCAAAATGGGAGGGTACTGTGGTTAAAAGTTCTCAATTCTCTCCAACTTTCCTTTAAATCAACAGCAATTAAAAATTCTTAACCTGGGTCTTGGGTTTGCTTGGGCAACAGTAAACAAGATTTTCTCAAGTATCAGCAACATAAACTATCTATCATTTCAAATACCCTGAATATAATATTAACTTTTTGAAAGGTGTGCTATTTCTTAAACAAAACTTTAATTGGAAAGGGAATTTGAGGTTTTTTTTTGCCGAAAAACGACATCGAGAAGCCCTAATTTGTCTTTTTAGAAATAGGAGATTATGGTTGTAAAAAGCTGAAAAGGAGGTTTTACAGTAGTTATGAATAAACAAGATTATTTGAATAAGGCTTACCAGTTATTAAACGACACTAATACCTATAAAATTAACTAACCCTCCCACCATTACAAAAAACTCAGCAGGATTTCAATCGGAAAATTAAAAAGATCGCAAATTTCTTTGCGACCCCACCATAAAGAGCTTATCTTGTCAAAATCTCTGGAAAAAAAAAAAAATCCCTAGTTGGCCATAGTTTTATGGCTTGCCTAAAATACACAAAGTAGGTACTCCCCTCCGTCCAATAGTTGCCACTTGTAATGCCCCACAGAATCACAGAGTGTTCTTGCTTCATGGTTAGCTAAGTCCCTAGTTCATTACTCGGCACCATCTCTGATGCTCACTTAATACACTCCTCCCATTTCATTGACAGATTAAGGTGTTTTAACCGTAACGATGGTAGGATGATTAGCCTCGATGTCTCATCCTTATTTACAAATCTTCCTCTTGACTATGTTTTGGAAAATCTAAAGAAGAGACATGAAGATAGGACTATCACTTTCCTATTCCTTGCAACCAGTTCTAGACTTGGTTAGAATCTGTTGACTGTACCATTTTCACTTTTAATGATGAATACTTCCAACAAAAGGCTGGTGTTTCCCTGAGTTCACCATTGTCGCCAGTTTTAGCCAACCTTGTGCATGGAGTTCATAGAAGTTGAAATATTAGAGAGATGTAACCCCAACTGTAAGCCTGCTCTGTGGGTGAGATATGTGACGACATATTTATTGTTTTTTACGGCGACGACGTAGCTTTAGATTGCTTACTGAATACTGCCAACAGCGTTGTCGATTCGATAAAATTTACAGTTGAAAAAGAGGTTGATGGTAAAGATTTCTTTCTTAGATGCCTTAATTCATAGGGATGTGAACAGTAACTCTTTTAAATTTTCAGTTTTTAGAAAAGCTACCAACAAAGAGAATTATATTCATTATTTTTCCCACCACTCACAACAAGTTAAAGGATGTAATTATGAGTTTTGTTTTAAGGGGCCCATCGTATATGTGACCCTGCATTTCTAGACGGAGAACTCAAACATGTACGTAGACACTTTTAGGTCCTTAAAGTACCCAGAACATTTTATTAATGATGCAATTAGCCGAGCTAAAAAGAAGTTTGACATTGGTCAAGATAATAAGGAAATGAAAGTCAAGAACGTGTATCATTGCCCTTCACGATGAAATCTCAAAAGTAGGTGATTATAAATAAAGCAAGCCCAAAAAGACATAGAAATAGTTTTATACCTACAAAAAAACACTTTGGCAAAAGCCCCTTACAAAGAATAATAACAGTACCAAGAGAAATAACGGTGTTTACAAGGTTCCATGGTCAGGATTGCAGTGGTTGTTTACTACGGGGAAAGTGGTAGGGGATTAGAGGTCAGATTAAGGGAACACAGAAGGGCCTATGATCTTCATGCACCAGGGCAGCGCTTTGGTGGCGGTCACAGTTTTAATTTAGACCACAGAATCAATTGGGATGGTGCACAAATTATTTTTAAGAGCGACGATTCTCACGTGAGAAGACTAGTGAAGGCGCCGCTATAAAACATGGAATATCTTTTGAGGATAATAAGTCGTTTACCAACCAATGAAGACCCTTTTATAAACAGTTTCATTGCCAGGCAATACTTAAAAGAATTTAATATTAAAACTGAACGTTGACCATGTGAACCCTGATGCTCTGCTTCCTCTTCCCCTCTCTCTCCAGATAGCCGACGTCCCAGCGGATGTTTCCGACTAAGGCACCAATGCAGTGCAAGCAGGAGCAACTTCGCAGGTTCGGAGATCGAGGAGGTTGGCGCAACTGCCTGTTGAGTTTGGGATTACCTAAAACAACACGAACCAGCAACTTCGATGATGGGCTGTTATTATTTTCTGGCCCCGCCCCACCTTTTTAGATGCTCTTCGGAGGGAAACTATCCTCTTCATTACATTTTAACGTCACACTGATGAGGAACACCGTTCAGGTGTTCGAAAGTCTTTTGTTTTATATTTTTACATAGAAATATATTTTTATATATAATTGTGGATATTTTTTAAACAATTTGTTTTCGCAGATCTGTGAATTTCTTACCATTATTATTATTATTATGCGCATTTAATTCATGTCAGTTTACATTATCAAAACTATAAATATCGTTACACTAAATAGTAGCATAACATTTGTCAGGGTTTATATTTTTCACTAATACTACTAATAAAACTACTACTACTACTACTATCGCTTATCTATTATTACCTCTACTAATCACTATTGGTATTGTTATTACACAGAATGAACAGCAGTATGTAAGTGAATGTGAATTAACCTTGTGCTCAAGGAAGCTTCCTGCAAGGAATGAGGTTGGTAAGAGCTTCCCTTCAGTGAAGTCATAAAAAATTAATGAATGAATAATTGTGATTTTTACCATCTTATTAAAAGCAAATTTATCGGTTATGTCTTTTCATTGCCATGGGTGACTTCTCCCATCCATAATGAATAAATATTATTAAATTATTTAAAATGTCACTTTGCAATATTTGTTTTTCAGCACTAAATCACTACATCATTTCCTTGTCGACTAAATCTTTGCAACATGACGGATCGAAAGGTTTACGTAGTATCTTAAGGGAGCTGGACGGCGCGCACTACACTGAGCCGTAACCCGGCGCTGCCCGTCATTTCTCCCCTAGCAACCCCGCCCCCACCTAGGGCGTACAAACAGGTTTGCAGAATGGAGGTGGATGTGTCCTGGCTTCCTTACCCTCCCAACATCCTACCTACCCCTAACCCCTGGGGGGACAAACGAAAGATTCACATGGATTTTATTACTTACTGATCAAATAAGCTACATTCTTTCACCTCGTCTTGGTATTATTCATACCTCTGTAAGGAAAGTCAATACTACCGGTTTCGTTTCCAGGACATAAAGACTTTTATAGAGGACGGTATTTTAATGAGAGGCTACTAAATATTTTTTCAATTCGAGCTACGTATTAAAACTACGTATAGCTTCAAAATTCAAATGGTATTCTTAGCCTCTAGAAGTGCATATGCTCTCTACGAACGAAAACACGCTCCTGCCAAAGCAGAATCTCCGTGGAAATTACGAGCCCCAAACTTTCCTTAGAAACAAATTGTTGTGGAAAATCCTAGAGGCTGTCCTACAACAGACCTGGCAATTTGTAAGGGGCGGGTTCCTGTGAGGATACAAACTTTTCCTTCACGCTTGGGAGAGTAGTACTTGCTTGTGTTCTATTCTGTTTTTCCCGCAAGTCTTCGTTTTCTGACATTTTAAACCGGTGGTGTCGTGGTCGGAAATATATAACGGTGTTTCTTCACAAATGACGGTTTCAGTGATCAGAATTTTGGATCGTGTTTTATATATATATATATATATATATATATATATATATATATATATATATATATATATATATATATATATATATATATATATATATAAAAGTGGTATACTACCGTCTTGAAAAATAGTGGGTTCGCTAATCTTCAAATGATCCAAAGTTTGATTACAAAAACCGTCTTTTGTGAAGAAATATCGTAATATATATATATATATATATATATATATATATATATATATATATATATATATATATATATATATATATATATATAGTATATATATATCTTGACATGATCCAACATACTTTTTACTGTCTTGTATACACAGGATAATGGTAACTTAGAAAAATGAATAATCATACAGGAAAATGTGACATTTATAAAATGTTTTCTGCATCTTCCATATTCGTTTCAATAACATTTGGATATATTTGAGATATTTATAGTAATTTGAAAGAGAGTGATATTGTTTTCCTAAGAAATTAACTTTTTCTTTTAAAAGCTAGAAAGAGCAGCGGATATTGTTAAATGTCAGAAGTATTTCATTACATATCCTGCAGCCATTGGCTTTATCTTTTGTTGTTGTTGCTGTTGCTTTTTTCTGTTAAGATAAAATGTGTATTTCATCTACGAAGCCAACTCTTGCCTTTAAGCGACAGTGATGACTTCTGGCCTTCAGTGAGAGAGAGAGAGAGAGAGAGAGAGAGAGAGAGAGAGAGAGAGAGAGAGATGCATACTGTTAGCAGGTAAGGACGGACAGACAAAGCCACCTCAGCAGTCTTCTTTCACAGAAAACTAAACGGACAAATAATAATAGATGTTGGTATGAATGAATGGCTGAAAGCACCAACACCAAGTTACTGGACAGGATATTATACGAAAGAGAGAGAAAAAAATGAGAATCTACGTCGGTATCGCTCAAGGTACGAAGTTCTATCAGCTAAGTTTTTATGTAAGAAGATAATCAAGATGAATAGGATTGTCATGTTTTTTTTATCAACAGGATACATGACAGGATCTCTGTAGTTATAAACCAAATTAATCTATGTCAAAGCAATGGGGCTGAAATTAATTCGATGACGATTGGAGAATTTTAACAACGGAAAAAAAAAACTTATAAAGCGAAGTCTGGGATATCCAATGAGGAAAATAGAGACGGCAATATCATTCTTTGGAGGATAATAAGGGGAAAAGTAAATAAAAGGGAAATTGCACATGTCACAGAGTCTGGGGTACAATTGGGTGAACGTCTACATCAAGACATAGTAGTATATACTGAAGAAAATAAATATAAACCTCAATGATATTTAGATATCCAGATTTAGACAATAACGGAAAAGTAGGGACAACTGCCCATGTGATATAAACAAATAGAGGTAAATCAGCATACCAAATATATATGTCTATATAATAACGATAAAAACAGTGATTGAAAAATTTTTGAAGAGTAAAAAGGATATGCGTTATTAACATCATAAAGAAACGGTTTCTACCTCAAAATAATACATAAATCAATCACTTAAAGTACGAATGACGTCAGGTGACTTGGAATGAGAATGAGAGAAATTAAGAAAAATAATTAACGACTTGGGACTTAAAGTTAATGAGAAATGGTACATAATATATTAAACATATGTAATATGTTTTTATTTTTTATTTTTTATTTTTTTATTTTTTTTTTATTTTTTTATTTTTTACTGAAGGCTTTACCTCTTCCTGATACTCGAATGAAACTGGTGAATACGACTTAATATATACGAATCTTCAAATATCGGACCTCATCAACCTTCAATCTTGAACAGATAATATCAAATGGCAATGAGTACGCAGGGAAGAATGAACCATTAAACCAGGCCAATAATAATTGCTTCCATTACGGATGATATGAAAAATGTCAGTCTAGGGAAGCAGCGTTTACTGTAAAACAGATAATAAAACAAGAATGACAAATGCTCTGCAAAAGGGAAAGAGACTGAAAAGAGAAAAGGTGAAAAATGTTGGTCGAGTTCGACCATCAACACATCATAAAGTATCGGGTGGAGAGTTTTGCGGAGGACAAGGTTTTCGGAATAGAGAAAGGAGGAGGAAGGAACCGAACCATATTCGATACACGAAACACCTTGGTGGGGGGGGGGGGGGGGGGGAGACGGGGGGGGGATCATATTCTTCCTCACTCCAGAGGAAAGTTCAAGGCGCGATTATTTATTGTAAGGATAGAAAATTCACGTTTACGTGAGAGTTAAAATCGGGGTTCAAATTAGGAAAGCGTAATTTGGGAATACGTAATCATTTTTTTTTTTTTATATAGAATTGGTAAATTAGAACAAATCATGATATGTAAGCAGCTCCATCTTTCATATTGCTGGAGGATGAGTATGTAATACGTATGAAATCAGAACGTGGAAGTAAACGACGCAAAATCAGAGTGAATGATCCAGAATCCAATAAATTAAAGAAATATGGAAGCAATGGATATGTGTACTCAAAAAAGCTATAATGGTGTTTATGTAGGTTCGCTTATCCTTCTATTCAAAATGTAAGTAGTTTTGTTAACGAATGAAATCCCATACTGAAGGAGATTAATAATAATAATAATACTAATAATAATAATATAATAATAAAATAATAATAATAATAATAAATAATATAATAATAATAAAATAATAAGAGGCAAACGTAACGAGAACTGAAGGGATAAAGCTACCAGATGGGAGCAAGATCAAACACATTGATGAGACAGGATACAAATACCTGGGAATAATGGAAGGAGGGGATATAAAACACCAAGAGATGAAGGACACGATCAGGAAAGAATATATTGCAGAGACTCAAGGCGATACTCAAGTCAAAACTCAACGCTGGAAATATGATAAAAGCCATAAACACATGGGCAGTGCCAGTAATCAGATACAGCGCAGGAATAGTCGAATGGACGAAGCGCAGAACTACGACAGCATAGATCAGCAAAACCAGGAAACATATGACAATACACAAAGCACTCACACCCAAGAGCAAATACGTACAGACTATACATAACAGAAAAGGAAGGAGGGAGAGGACTACTAAGTATAGAGGACTGCGTCAACATTGAGAACAGAGCACTGGGCAATATCTGAAAACCAGTGAAGACGAGTGGCTAAAGAGTGCATGGGAAGAAGGACTAATAAAAGTAGACGAAGACCCAGAACTATACAGAGACAGGAGAAAGACAGACAGAACAGAGGACTGGCACAACAAACCAATGCACGGACAATACATGAGACAGACTAAAGAACTAGCCAGCGATGGACAATTGGCAATGGCTACAAGAAGGGGAGAGCTAAAGAAGGAAACTGAAGGAATGATAACAGCGGCACAAGATCAGGCCCTAAGAACCAGATATGTTCAAAGAACGATAGACGGAAATAACATCTCTCCCATATGTAGGAAGTGCAATATGAAAAATGAAACCATAAACCACATAGCAAGTGAATGCTCGGCACTTGCACAGAACCAGTACAAAAAGAGGCATGATTCAGTGGCAAAAGCCCTCCACTGGAGCCTGTGCAAGAAACATCAGCTACCTTGCAGTAATAAGTGGTACGAGCACCAACCTGAGGGAGTGATAGAAAACGATCAGGCAAAGATCCTCTGGGACTATGGTATCAGAACGGATAGGGTGATACGTGCAAACAGACCAGACGTGACGTTGATTGACAAAGTCAAGAAGAAAGTATCACTCATTGATGTCGCAATACCATGGGACGCCAGAGTTAAAGAGAAGAGAGGGAAAAAATGGATAAGTATCAAGATCTGAAAATAGAAATAAGAAGGATATGGGATATGCCAGTGGAAATCGTGCCCATAATCATAGGAGCACTAGGCACGATCCCAGATCCCTGAAAAGGAATCTAAAAAAAGAAAAAAACTAGAGGCTGAAGTAGCTCCAGGACTCATGCAGAAGAGTGTGATCCTAGAAACGGCACACATAGTAAGAAAAGTGATGGACTCCTAAGGAGGCAGGATGCAACCCGGAACCCCACACTATAAATACCACCCAGTCGAATTGGAGGACTGTGATAGAGTAAAAAAAAAAAAAAAAAAAAAAAAAAAAAAAAAACAACTAATAATAATAATAGTGTACAGAAGAATCTCTACAAGTTAACGCTGTTGAAGTAGCCTTTTAATTAAAATAATAATAATAATAATAATAATAATAATAATAATAATAATAATAATAATAATAATAATAATAATAATGAAATTTAGAAAAGAAAAACATTGGTGACAACGACTTCAGCAAAGGATGACCAATAAACATTTTGCTAATGGCGCATTTCTGTCAATTAATTTACTTGAAAATAACTTTATTACAGTTATTGAACTAAACGAAATAATAATCAATTGACTATATCAACTGTCTTTGCTTCGTTGATTTTGTAAAACTTTTAGGACAATTCGAACTTAAAGCAATTGCTCTTTATTTAAAAAAATTAGTAGTTTCCCACGGAACTGAAGTGGGCGCGATATATTTGCAGGTACGAAAAGCTCCATCCGTTTTGGCTGTCAAACAAATTAAACCGTCGGCGTTTCATTCCGAGTCAATGGTACTTCGCCATAATTGTTTGCTGTGTGTGGAGACCTTTTTATTTTTTGTTTTCATTTTCATTTTGTACATTTCATTCTATCGCTGTCCAATTTTGCTATGGTATCGCCAGATTTCTTTAAAGTGGATACTGTTTTGTCGTCACAGGAGAATGCCATCGAATGACATTCAGAAAAATGCATTTTGATAAAAAACATATTTGGAAGATGAAATATACCTCTCAGCTGCCTCTTCATCAGTGAAGTTGTAAGTGGCTAGGCTTATAGATGTGAAGCTGTTATGGACAGCTAGAATAAATAATTGTAGTATTGACTCAATTATCAACGCCCCCCCTGCCTACAGATTCAACACTACAGGCGCTTGCGCCCCCCCCCCCCCCCCCCCCCCCCCACACAGAGATATATGTATATATATATATATATATATATATATAGATATATATATATATATATATATATATATATATCGATATATATATAGATATATATATATATATATATATATATATATATAATATATATATATATATATATATCTATATATATATATATATCTCTAGATATATATATATATATTATATATATATATATATATATATATTATATATATATATTATATATACTTAATATATATATATATATATAGTTATATATATATATATATCTAGATATATATATATATATATATATAGTATATATATATATATATATATATATATATAGATATATATATATATACATATATATATATATATATATATCATATATATATATATATATATATATATATATATAGATATATTATGATAGATATATATATATATATCAGATATATCTATATATATATATATATATATATATATATATATATATATATATTATATATATATATATATATATATATATATATATTACGCATATATAAGCGAGC
>NC_061108.1:12870046-12885046 GCF_015104395.2 Macrobrachium nipponense
TATGGCAATAAACGATAATAAATATTCCTTTATTCGCTCAGAGAAGATAAGCAATATGTTTACGTTTTTTCCATACCGATATCCTTTCTAGTGTTTCGATTCCTCGAACAGTTAAATTAATGGGTTTCCATGTCTTCATAGCTCCTCGTTGGACGAGTCGGTTACATGCTCGACTACTGATCTCAGGGTCTGGGTTCAATTCCTCGCTATGCCAACAAGCAGTCAGAGGAAATTATTTCTGGTAATAGAAATCATTTTCTCGATATAATGTGGCTCGGATCCCGCAATAAGCCGTAAGTCCCGTTGCCAAGTAACCAATTGGTTCCTAGCCACGTAAACATATATAATCCCTCATGCCAGCCCTAAAGAGCTGTTAATCTTAAACTAAGGTATGCTTCACTTTTCATGTCTCTATAGGAAAAACATGACAAGTAATGTATATGTGTATATGAAAAAGGTCTAATGGAGATCTTCAAGAAAATGCTATCAATAATAAATGATTTTTTACTTATTCTTTTTTAAAGCAATAATCATTATGGCATTTTTAGTGTTGACTTACAACCCTTACAAAGCGACAGTGAAGAGAAGGGGTATTTTATTAATATGAAATTCAGTATTACACTGGCCAGTGGTATGACATAGGTTTCTCTCTATAGTTTTCTCTATTCCTCCCCCTCTCTCTCTACTACGGTCTGGGTTCTCTCTTTTTCTACTCTGGGTTCTCCTCTTTTTTCTCTCCTTATCTACTCAAGAGATAATAACTGTATTTCATTATGCAAGAGGATATTGCAGAAACGGAGAAAATTGCAGATTCAGACACAAAATGAATAATTATGATGAAGGAAGATCAAATATTATGGAAAAGTTGGATTTTTTAATCTCAGAATTTCTGGAAATGAAAAAAAGAATAACATACCAGAACAGGAAAGAGACATGGAAAAATCCTTATTACTACCAATATTAAATGAAGGAGAAAACACGCAAACCATCATAGTGATGAATGCGCAGGGTTTAGTTACGAGTAACTCAAAAAGAAAAATAGAGTACTTAGAAGAAGTAACCCAAATTGAAAAGAAAATAGATATAATGAATATAAGTGAAACCTGGTATTCCCAAGAGACTGGGATGATGATCAAATAAAAGGGCCCCAAACTTATAGATCAGATAGAAAAAATAGGAATCAAGGGGGAACCGCAACAATATATGGGAAAGACAAAAAACAAGGAAAAATATATGAGAAATATAGTAAACTCAGAATGTGAACTAATAGCGGCAGAATTTGAATCTGAAAAATTAATGAACATATTAATATATAGACCTCCTAATACTAAAGAGTTTGACTTAATAATAGAAAAATTGGATGATATATTTAGGAAATCACAAGGACTGGACTATTCTCCTATCTGGAGACTTCAACTTTCCTTTTGTAGACTGGAAAGAACGAATAGGAGATTGTGGTTGTACTTATACATATAAAAAGAGAGTAATAGTAGTGCAGAAGATAAGAGGCAATTCGAAAAGCTATTAGATATGCTACTAGAATACAACATTCAACAAATAAATCACCTGCCAACAAGAAAGGAAAATACTTTAGACCTAGTATTTGTGAACGAGATGAATTATGTTAAAGAAATAATAGTTTATGATATGAGTTATTTCAGACCATAATGTCATAGAATTAACAGTCCATACCAAAGCAAGTGAAAACAGAGATAAGCAAGAAATGAAAAAGTGGGAAGGATATGGAAAATACAACTTCTACAGTAAAAAATATAAAATGGTCAGAAATAAATGAAGAATTAAACAAAGATTGGGATAACATTTTCGTAAGTGATGACATAAGGGTCAATACGGAGATATATAATCTAGAGAAAATAGTGGATAAATATATACGAAGAAGAAAAGTAAACATCAGTCATGCATACCAAGAGACGGAAGGATCTTGTTCCAGAAAATCAGAAAGTGGAAAAAAAGGTCTTGCAAAAGAAAAAATGCATGGAAAGTTATAGAACTAAAAAGTAGGATAGAAAAATGCAGAACAAAAGATTATACAATCAAAAGAAAATGAAAAACAGGACTTGGAAGAAAAAAACCCTAATAAATATCAAGCAAAACCCCAAACTATTATACTCATACGTGAAAAAGATGAATAAAAGAAGAATAGAAATTGGCCCTCTAAGAATTGAAGGGAGATTAACGAATGAAAAAAAGGAAATTTGCAACATATTGGCAGAACGATATAAGAGAGAATTACCCCTAGAATAGATAATGAAGATAATGATGTAGAAGTAAGGACGAAAATAGTGAATATTTAGCTGACATAGATTTTAATGAAGCTGATATTGTGCAGGCTATTAATGAAAATTAAAAATGGAGCTGCAGCAGGGCCTGATGGAATTCCTGCTATTTTGTTAAAGAAAGTAGTTCATTCTATCACAAAGCCACTTGCAATATTATTAAGACAAAGTGTAGATACAGGCAAGATTTATGATGAGCACAAATTAGCATATATTACCCCTACTTTCAAAAGTGGATCAAGACTAGAGGCAAGTAATTATAGGCCTGTGAGTCTAACATCACATATTATGAAAGTGTATGAAAGGGTAATGAAGAAAAATATTATGAAACATTTAATAAAAAATAACTTGTTTAATATAGGACAACATGGTTTCGTACCCGGAAAAAGTACACAAACCCAATTGTTAGTCCACCGTGAGAACATATTCAAAAATATGAAAGCGGAAATGAAACAGATGTGGTTTATCTAGACTTTGCAAAAGCTTTTGACAAAGTAGCCATAATATATTAGCGAAGAAAATTAGAAAACACAATATCGTGGGTAAAGTAGGAAGATGGTTAAAAGAATTTTTTAACACAACAGAAAACAGATAGTTATTGCAAACGATGAGAAATCGGATGAAGCCAAGGTAATATCCGGTGTGCCACAAGGTACGGTGTTGGCTGCAACACTGTTTGTTATTATGATTGAAGACATAGACAGTAATGTTAAGGACTTGGTAGTGAGTAGTTTCGCTGATGACACAAGAATAAGTAGAGAAATTACTTGTGATGAAGATAGGAACGCTCTACAAAGAGACCTTAACAAGTAAAGTATATGATTGGGCAGAGGTAAATAGGATGGTATTTAACTCTGATAAATTTGAATCAATAAATTATGGAGACAGAGAAGGAAAGCTATATGCATATAGGGGACCTAATAATGAGACAATCACAAATAAGGAAGCAGTTAAAGACCTTGGTGTGATGATGAATAGGAACATGTTTATGCAATGATCAAATCGCAATTCTTTTGGCAAAATGTAAAGCAAAAATCGGAATGTTGTTACGGCACTTCAAAACAAGAAAAGCTGAACACATGATTATGCTTTATAAAACATATGTTCGTAGTCCACTTGAATATTGCAATATGATATGGTACCCAACACTATCAAAAGGATATTGCACAAATAGAGTGTACAAAGGTCCTTTACATCTAGAATAGAAGAAGTTAAGGACCTTGACTACTGGGAAAGACTACAATCCTTAAAATTATATAGTCTAGAAAGGAGAAGAGAACGCTACATGATAATTAAGGCATGGAAACAGATAGAAGGAATAGCAGAAAACATCATGGAACTAAAAATATCAGAAAGAGCAAGCATGAGGCAAGGTAGATTAATAGTGCCCAAAACTATACCAGGAAAAATAAGGAAAGCACACAGGACATTAATCCACTACGCACCAGCAACGATAATGCAGCGTCTGTTCAATGCGTTGCCAGCTCATCTGAGGAATATATCAGGAGTGAGCGTAGATGTGTTTTTAAGAATAAGCTCGCAAATATCTAAACTGCATCCCAGACCATCCAAGATTGGAAGATGCAAAATATACGGAAGAATGTACTAGCAACTCTCTGGTAGACATTAGAGGTGCCTCACACGAGGGACTGGGGCACCCGAACGAACTGTAAGGTCTGTAAGGTCTAAGGTCCGCTCGTTTTCCTCTCTTTTGCTACTCTGAGTTCCTCCTCTTTTTCTCCCTTTTCTTTACTCTGGGTTTCTCCTATTTTTTCTCTCTTTTCTACTCTGGGTCTCCTCTTTTTTCACACTTTTGCTACTCTGGGTCTCCTCTTTTTCTCTCTTTTCTACTCTGGGTTCTCCTCTTTTTCTCTCTCTCTACTCTGGGTCTCTCTCTCTCTGGGCTCTGGGTTCTCCTCTTTTTTTTTCTCTCTCTTCTTCTCTGGGTTCTCCTCTTTTTCTACTCTGGGTTCTCCTCTTTTTTCTCAATTTCTACTCTGGTTCTCTTTTTCTCTCTTTCTACTGGGTTCCTCCCTCTTTTTCTCCTCTTTTCTACTCTGGGTTCTCCTCTTTTTCTCTCTCTTCTACTCTGGGTTCTCCTCTTTTTCTCTCTCTCTTTCTTCTCTGGGTTCTCCTCTTTTTTCTACTCTGGGTTCTCCTCTTTTTCTCTCTTTCTACTCTGGGTTCTCTTCTCTCTTTTCTACTCTGGGTTCTCCTCTTTTTCTCTCTTTCACTCTGGGTTCTCCCTCTTTTTCTCTTTTCTATGCGGGTTCTCCTCTTTTTCTACTCTGGGTCCTCTCTCTCTACTCTGTTCTCTCTGTTTTTCTCTCTTTTCCTACTCTGGGTTCTCCTCTTTTTCTCTCTTTTTCTACTCTGGGTTCACCTCTTTTTCTCTCTTTTCTACTCGTCGGGTTCCTCCTCGTTTTCTCTCTTTTCTACTCTGGGTTCTCCTCTTTTTCTCTCTTTTCTACTCTGGGTTTCTCCTCTTTTTCTCTCTTTTCTACTCTGGGGTTTCTCCTCTCTTTTCCTCTTTTTTTCTCTCTCGGGGTTCTCTCTCTCTCTTTTCTATTGTGGGGTTCTCTTCTTTTTCTACTCTGGGTTCTCCTCTTTTTCTCCTCTTTTCTACTCTGGGTTCTCCTCTTTTTCTCTCGTTCTACTCTGGGTTCTCCTCTTTTTCTCTCTTTTCTTTTCTACTCTGGGTTCTCCTCTTTTTTCTCTCTTTTCTACTCTGGGTTTTCTTCTCCTCTTTTTCTCTCTTTTCTACTATGGGTTCTCTTTTTCTACTCTGGGCGCTCCTCTTTTTCTCTCTTTTCTACTCTGGGTTCTCCTCTTTTTCTCTCTTTTCCTTTTCTGGCTCTCTCTCTTTTTCTCTCTACTCTGGGCGTTTCTCCTCTTTTTATCTCTTTCTATTGTGGGTTCTCTTCTTTTTCTACTCTGGTTTTCTCCTCTTTTTCTCTCTTTTTCTACTCTGGGTTCTCCTCTTTTTCTCTCTACTCTGGGTTTTCTCCTCTTTTTCTCTCTTTTACTCTGGGCTCTCCTCTTTTTTCTCTCTTCTTCTACTCTGGGTTCTCCTGTTTTTCTCTCTTTTCTATTGTGGGTTCTCCTCTTTTTCTCTTTTCTACTCTGGGTTCTCCTCTTTTTCTCTCTTTTCTACTCTGGGCTCTCCTCTTTTTCTCTCTTTTCTACTCTGGGCTCTCCTCTTTTTCTCTCTTTTCTACTCTGGGTTCTCCTCTTTTTCTCTCTTTTCTACTCTGGGTCTCCCTCTTTTTCTCTCTGCTTCTACTCTGGGTTTCTCCTCTTTTTCTCTCTTTTCTACTCTGGGTTTCTCCTCTTTTTCTCTCTTTTCTACTGGGTTTCTCCTCTTTTTCTCTCTGTTCTACCTCTGGGGTTTCTCCTCTCTCACTTTTATACTCTGGGTTTCCTCCTCCGTTTTCTTTCTTTTTCTACTCTGGGTTCTCCTCGTTTTTCTCTCTTTTCTACTCTGGGTTCATCTCTTTTTCTCTTTTCTACTCTGGGTTCTCCTCTTTTTCTCTCTGTTCTACTCTGGTTCTCTCTTTTTCTCTCTTTTTCTACTCTGGGTTCTCCTCTTTTTTTCTCTCTGTTCTACTCTGGGTTCTCCTCTTTTTCTCTCTTTTCTATCTGGTTCTCAACTTTTTCTCTATTTTCTACTCTGGGTTCTCCTCTTTTTCTCTCTTTTCTTTTACTCTGGGTTCTCCTCTTTTCTCTCTTTCTATTGTGGGTTCTCTTCTTTTCTACTCTGGGTTCTCCTCTTTTTCTCTCTTTTCTACTCTGGGTTCTCCTCTTTTTCTCTCTTTTCTACTCTGGGTTCTCCTCTTTTTCTCTCTTTTCTACTCTGGGTTCTCCTCTTTTTCTGTCTCTTCTACTCTGGGATCCCTCGTTTTCCTCTTCTCTCGGGTCTCTCTCTCTTTCTACTCTGGGCTCGCCCTCGTTTTCTCTCTCTTTTACTCTGGGTCTCCTCGTCTCTCTTTTCTACTCTGGGTACTAATCGTTTTCTCTCTTTTCTACTCTGGGTTCTCCTCTTTTTCTCTCGTTCTACCCTGTCTTCTCTCTCTCTTTTATTTTCCGGGGTTCTCTCTCTCTCTTTTCTACTCTGGGTTCTCCTCTTTTTTTTCTCTCTGTTCTACCTGGGTTCTCTCCTTTTTCTCTATTTTTCTATCTGAGTTCTCCTCTTTTTTCTCTCTTTTCTACTCTGGTTCTCCTCTTTTTCTCTCTTTTCTACTCTGGGTTCTCCTCTTTTTCTCTCTCTTCTACTCCTGGGTTCTCCTCTTTTTCTCTCTTTTCTACTCTGGGTTCTCCTCTTCTGTTCTCTTACTCTGGGTTCTCTTTTTCCTCTCTTTTCTACTCTGGGTTCTCCTCTTTTCTCTCTTTTCTACTCTGGGTTCTCCTCTTTTTCTCTCTGTTCTACTCTGGCTTCTCTCTCTCTCTTTTCTACTCTGGGTTCTCCTCGTTTTCTCTCTTTTCTACTCTGGGTTTCTCCTCTTTTTCTCTCTTTTCTACTCTGGGTTCTCCTCTTTTTCTCTCTTTTACTCTGGGTTCTCCTGTTTTTCTCTCTGTTCTACTCTGGGTTCTCCTTTTTTTCTCTCTTTTCTTACTCTGGGTTCTCCTCTTTTTCTGTCTCTCTTCTCTGGGTTCTCTTTTTTCTCTCTCTTTTACTCTGGGTTCTCCTCTTTTTCTCTCTTTCTACTCTGGGTTCTCCTCTTTTTCTCTCTTTTCTACTCCGGGTTTCTCCTCTTTTTCTCTCTTTTTCTACTCTGGGTTTCTCCTCGTTTTCTCTCTTTTACTCTGGGTTCTCCTCTTCTTCTCTCTTTTGCTACTCTGGGTTCTCCTCTTTTTCTCTCTTTTCTTCTCTGGGTTCTCCTCTTTTTCTCTCTGTTTCTACTCTCTCTCCTTTCTTTTTCTCTCTTTTCTACTCTGGGTTCTCCTCTTTTTCTTTCTCTGTTTCTACTCTGGGTTCTACTCGTTTTCTCTCTTTTCTTTTACTCTGGGTTCGCCTCTCTCTCTTTCCTGCTCTGGGTTCTCCTCTTTTTCTCTCTTTTCTACTCTGGGTTCTCCTCTTTTTCTCTCTTTTTCTACTCTGGGTTCTCCTCTTTTTCTCTCTGTTTCTACTCTGGGTTCTCCTCTTTTTCTCTCTTTTCTACTCTGGGTTCTCAAACTTTTTCTCTCTTTTCTACTCTGGGTTCTCCTCTTTTTCTCTCTTTTCTACTCTGGGTTCTCCTCTTTTTCTCTCTTTTCTATTGTGGGTTCTCCTCTTTTTCTACTCTGGGTTCTCCTCTTTTTCTCTCTTTTCTACTCTGGGTTCTCCTCTTTTTCTCTCTTTTCTACTCTGGGTTGCTCCTCTTTTCTGCTCTTCTACTCTGGATCACCCCGTAGTTTTTCTGTTTTTTCTTCTCTGGGTTCTCTCTTTTTACTCTCTTTTCTACTCTGGGGCTCTCCTCGTTTTCTCTGGTTTTCTACTCTGGGTTCTCCTCGTTTTCTCTTTTCTCTACTCTGGGTACTCCTCGTTTTCTCTCTTTTCTACTCTGGGTTCTCCTCTTTTTGTCTCTGTGTACCCGTTCTCCCTCTTTTTTCTCTCTTTTCTAATCTGGGTTCTCCTCTTTTTCTCTCTCTACTCTGGGTTCTCCATCTTTTTCTCTCTGTTCTACCCTGGGTTCTCCTCTTTTTCTCTCTTTTCTACTCTGGGTTCTCCTCTTATTCTCTCTTTTCTACTCTGGGTTCTCCTCTTTTCTCTCTTTTTCTACTATGGGTTCTCCTCTTTTTCTCTCTGCTCTACTCGGGTGTCCTCTCTCTCTGTTCTACTCTGGTTCTCCTCTTTTTCTGTCTCTTCTACTCTGGGTTCTCTTTTCTCTCTTTTTCTCTGGGTTTCTCCTCTTTTTTCTCTCTTTTTCTACTCTGGGTTCTCCTCTTTTTTCTCTCTGTTCTATCTGGGTTCTTCTCTTTTTCTCTCTTTTATACTCTGGGGTTCTCCTCGTTTTCTCTCTTTTCTACTCTGGGTTCTCCTCTTTTTTTCTCTCTTTTCTACTCTGGGTTCTCCTCTTTTTCTCTCTTTTCTACTCTGGGTTCTCCTCTTTTTCTCTCTGTTCTACTCTGGGTTCTCCTCTTTTTCTCTCTTTTCTACTCTGGGTTCTCCTCTTTTTCTGTCTCTTCTTCTCTGGGTTCTCCTCTTTTTCTCTCTTTTCTACTCTGGGTTCTCCTCTTTATCTCTCTTTTCTACTGGGGTTCTCCTCTCTTTTTCTCTTGTTTTCTACTCCGGTTCTCCTCTTTTTCTCTCTTTTCTACTCTGGGTTCTCCTCGTTTTCTCTCTTTTCTACTCGGTTCTCCTCTTTTTTTCTCTCTTTTCTACTCTGGGTTCTCCTCTTTTTCTCTCTTTTCTTCTCTGGGTTCTCCGCTTTTTCTCTCTGTTCTACTCTGGGCTACTCCTCTTTTTCTCTCTTTTCTACTCTGGGTTCTCCTCTTTTTCTCTCTGTTCTACTCTGGGTTCTACTCGTTTCTCTCTTTCTACTCTGGGTTCTCCTCTTTTTCTCTCTTTTTTTTTTTTCTACTCTGGGTCTCCTCTTTTCTCTCTTTTCTACTCTGGGTTCTCCTCGTCTCTCTTTTCTATTGTGGGTTCTCTTCTTTTTGGGTTTCTACTCTTGGGTTCTCCCTTTTTCTTTTTCTCTCTTTTCTACTCGGGTTCTCCTCTTTTTTTTTTTTTTTTTTTTCTCTCTTTTTCTACTCTGGGTTCTCCTCTTTTTCTGTCTCTTCTACTCTGGGATCCCCTCGTTTTCTCTTTTTTCTACTCTGGGGTTCTCCTCTTTTCTCTCTTTTCTACTCTGGGGCTCTCCTCGTTTTCTCTCTTTTCTACTCTGGGTTCCCTCGTTTTCTCTCTTTTCTACTCTGGGTTCTCCTCTTTTTCTCTCGTTTCTACTCTGGGTACTCCTCTTTTTCTCTCTTTTCTACTCTGGGTTCTCCTCTTTTTCTCTCTGTTCTACCCTACCCTGGGTTTTTTCTCATTTTCTCGGGTTCTCCTCTTTTTGTTCTACTCTGGGTCGTTCTCCTCTTTTTCTCTTTCTACTCTGGGTTCTCCTCTTTTTCTCTCTTTTCTATTCTGGGTTCTGGGTCTCCTCTTTTTCTCTCTTTTCTATTCTGGGTTCTCCTCTTTTTCTCTCTGCTCTACTCTTTTTTGGGTCTCTCTCTCGTCCCCTCTTTTTCTGGGTTTCTTTTCTCTCTGTATCTTTTCTACTCTGGGTTTCTCGTTTCCTTCTTTTCTCTCTGGGTTCTCTCTCTTTTTCTCTTTTCTACTCTGGGTTCCCCTCAAGTTTTTTCTCTCTTTTCTACTCTGGGCTCTCCTCTTTTTTTTCTCTTTTTTACTCTGGATCTCCTCTTTTTCTCTCTTTTCCTATCTGGGTTTCTCTCGTTCTCTCTCTGTTCTACTCTGGGTTCTCCTCCTTTTCTCCTCTTTTCTACGCCTGGGTTCTCTTTTTTCTCTACTTTTTCTTACTCTGGGTTCTCCTCTCCTCTCTCTACTCTGGGTTCTCCACTTTTTTCTCTCTTTTCTACTCTGGGTTCTCCTCTTCTCTTTTCTACTCTGGTTCCCCTCGTTTTCTCTCTCTACTCTGGGTTTCTCCTCTTTTTGTCTCTTTTCTACTCTGGTTTTCTCCTCTATCTCTGTTCTACTTCTTGGTTCTCCTCTTTTTTCTCTCTGTTCTACTCTGGTTCTCCTCTTTTTCTCTCTTTTCTACTCTAGGTTCTCCTCTTTTTCTCTCTCTTTTCCACTCTGGGTTCTCCTCTTTTTCTCTCTTTTCTATTGTGTGTTCTCTTCTTTTTCTACTCTGGGTTTCTCCTCTTTTTCTCTCTTTTCTACTCTGGGTTTCCTCGTTTTTCTCTCTTTTTACCACTCTGGGTTCTCCTCTTTTTCTCTCTTTCTACTCTTTGCTCTCCTCTTTTTCTCTCTTTTGGGTTCTACTCTGGGTTCTTCCTCTCTCTCTTTTTTTCTACTCTGGGCTCTCCTCTTTTTCTCTCTTTCTACTCTGGGTTCTCCTCTTTTCTCTCTTTCCACTCTGGGCTCTCTTTTCTCTCTTTGTATACTCTGGGCTCTCCTCTTTTTCTCTCTTTACTACTCTGGGTTCTCCTCTTTTTCTCTCTTTTCTACTCTGGGCTCTCCTCCTTTTTTCTCTCTTTTCTACTCTGGGTTCTCTCTTTTTCTCTTTTTCTATTCGGGTTCTCCTCTTTTCTCTCTTTTCTACTCTGGGTTTCTTCTCTCTCTCTTCCTATTGTGGGTTCTTCCTCTTTTTCTCTCTTTTCTACTCTGGGTTCTCCTCTTTTTCTCTCTTTTATACTCTGGGTTCTCCTCTTTTTTCTCTCTCTTCTACTCTGGGTTCTCCTCTTTTTCTCCTCTCTTCTTGTCTGGGTTCTCCTCTTTTTCACTCTGGGTTCTCCTCTTTTTCTCTCTTTTACACTCTGGGCTTCTCTCTCTCTACTCTGGTTCTCCTCTTTTTCTCTCTTTTCTACTCTGGGTTCTCTCTTTTTCTATCTCTACTCTGGGTTCTCCTCTTTTTCTCTCTTTTATTGTGGGTTCTCTCTTTTTCCTACTCTGGTTCTCCTCTTTTTCTCTCTTTTCTACTCTGGGTTCTCCTCTTTTTCTCTCTTTTCTACTGGGTTCTCCTCGTTTTCTCTATTTTCTACTCTGGGGGTTCTCCTCTTTTTCTCTCTTTTCTACTCTGGGGTGTCTCTCTCTCTCTTTTTCTACTCTGGGTTCTCCTCTCTCTCTTTTCTACTCTGGGCTCTCCTCTTTTCTCTCTTTTCACTCTGGGTTCTCCTCTCTCTCTTTTCTATTGTGGGTTCTCTTCTTTTCCTACTCTGGGTTCTCCTCTTTTTCTCTTTTTTCTACTCTGGGTTTCTCCTCTTTTTCTCTCTTTTCTCTACTCTGGGCTCTCCTCTTTTTCTCTCTTTTCTACTCTGGTTCTCCCTCTCTCTCTTTTCTATTGTGGGTTCTCCTCTTTTTTATACTCTGGGTTACTCCTCTTTTTTCTCTCTTTTCTACTCTGGGTTCTCCTCTTTTTCTCTCTGTTCTACTCTGGGTTTCTCCTCGTTTTTCTCTCTTTTCTACTCTGGGCTCCTCTCTTTTTCTCTCTTTTCTACTCTGGGTCTCTCCTTTTTCTTTTTCTTTCTTTTCTACTCTGGTTCTCCTCTTTTTCTCTCTTTTCTACTCTGGGCTCTTCTCTTTTTCTCTCGGGTGTTCTACTCTGGGCTTCTCCTCTTTTTCTCTCTTTTCTACTCTGGGTTCTCCTCTCTCTCTCTGTTCTTCTCTGGGTTCTCCTCTTTTTCTCTCTTTTCTACTCTGGGTTCTCCTCTTTTTCTCTTTTTTCTCTCTGGGTTTCTCCTCTTTTTCTCTCTGTTCTACTCTGGGGTTCTCCTCTTTTGCTCTTTTTTCTACTCTGGGTTCTCCTCGTTTTCTCTCATTTTTTACTCTGGGTTCTCCTCTTTTTCTCTCTTTTCTACTCTGGGTTTCTCCTCTTTTTCTCTCTTTTCTACTCTGGGTTCTCCTCTTTTTCTCTCTTTTCTACTCTGGGTCTCTCTACTTTTTTCTCTCTTTTTCTACTTGGGTTCTTCCTCGTTTTCTCTTTTTTCTACTCTGGGTTCTCCTCTCTTTCTCTCTCTGTTCTACTCTGGGTTCTCCTCTTTTCTCTCTTTTCTACTCTGGGTTCTCCTCTTTTTCTCTCTTTTCTACTCTGGGTTCTCGCTCTCTCTTTTCTATTGTGGGTTCTCTCTCTTTTTTCTACTCTGGGTTCTCCTCTTTTTCTCTCTGTTCTACTCTGGGTTCTCCTCTTTTTCTCTCTGTTCTACTCTGGGTTCTCCTCTTTTTCTCTCTTTTCTACTCTGGGTTCTCCTCTTTTTCTCTCTTTTCTACTCTGGGTTCTCCTCTTTTTCTCTCTTTTCTACTCTGGGTTCTCCTCGTTTTTCTCATCTTTTCTACTCTGGGGTTCTCCTTTTTCTCTCTTTTCTACTCTGGGTTCTCCTCTTTTTCTCTCTTTTCTACTCTGGGTTCTCCTCTTTTTCTCTCTTTCTACTCTGGGTTCTCCTCTTTTTCTCTCTTTTCTACTCTGGGTTCTCCTCTTTTTCTGTCTCTTCTTCTCTGGGATCCCCGTCGTTTTTCTCTTTTTTCTACTCTGGGTTCTCCTCTTTTTCTCTTTTCTATTTTTTCTACTCTGGCTCTCCTCGTTTCTCTCTTTTCTACTCTGGGTTGGGCCCCTCGTTTTCTCTCTTTTCTACTCTGGGTTTCCTCTCTTTTCCTCTCTTTTCTACTCTGGGTTGGGTCTCTCTCTCTCTTTTTCTACTCTGGGCTCTCTCTCTCTACTCTACTCTGGGTTCTCCTCGATCTTTTCTACTCTGGGTTCTCCTCTTTTTCTCTCTGTTCTACTCTGGGTTCTCCTCTTTTTCTCTCTTTTCTACTCTGGGTTCTCCTCTTTTTCTCTCTTTTCTACTCTGGGTTCTCCTCTTTTTCTCTCTTTTCTACTCTGGGTTCTCCTCTTTTTCTCTCTTTTCTACTCTGGGTTCTCCTCTTTTTCTCTCTGTTCTACTCTGGGTTCTCCTCTTTTTCTCTCTTTTCTATTCTGGTTCTCTCTTTTTCTCTCTGCTCTACTCTGGGTTCTCCTCTTTTTCTCTCTTTTCTACTCTGGGTTCTACTCTTTTTCTGTCTCTTCTACTCTGGGTTCCCCCTCGTTTTCTCTCTTTTCTACTCTGGGTTCTCCTCTTTTTTCTCTCTCTTTTCTACTCTGGGTTCCCCTCGTTTTCTCTCTTTTCTCTACTCTGGGGTTCTCCTCTTTTTCCTCTCGTCTACTCTGGTTCTCTCTCTTTCTCTCTGTTCTACTCTGTGTTCTCCTCTTTTTCTCTCTTTTCTACTCTGGGTTTCTCTTTTTTCTCTCTTTTCTACTCTGGGTTTCTCCTCTTTTTCTCTCTTTTCTACTCTGGGTCTCCTCTTTTTCTCTTTTTTCTACTCTGGGTTCTCCTCTTTTTCTCTCTTTTCTACTCTGGGTTCTCCTCTTTTTCTCTCTTTTCTACTCTGGGTTCTCCTCTTTTTCTCTCTTTTCTACTCTGGGTTCTCCTCTTTTTCTCTCTTTTCTACTCTGGTTCTCCTCTTTTTCTCTCTGTTCTACTCTGGGTTCTCCACTTTTTTCTTTCTTTTCTACTCTGGGTTCTCCTCTTTTTCTCTTTTTTCTACTCTGGGTTCCCCTCGTTTTTCTCTTTTCTACTCTGGGTTCTCCTCTTTTTCTCTCTTTTCTACTCTGGGTTCTCCTCTTTTTCTCTCTGTTCTACTCTTGGTTCTCCTCTTTTTCTCTCTGTTCTACTCTGGGTTCTCCTCTTTTTCTCTCTTTTCTACTCTGGGTTCTCCTCTTTTTCTCTACTTTTCCACTCTGGGTTCTCCTCTTTTTTCTCTCTTTTTTCATCGTGGGTTCTCTTCTTTTTCTATCTCTGGGGTCTCCTCTTTTTCTCTTTTCTACTCTTGGTTCTCCTCTTTTTCTCTCTTTTCTACTCTGGGTTCTCCTCGTTTTCTTCTCTTTTCTACTCTGGGTTCTCCTCTTTTTTTCTCTCTTGTTCTACTCTGGGTTCTCCTCTTTTTCTCTCTTTTCTACTCTGGGCTCCTCTCTCTCTCTTTTCTAATCTGGGTCTTTCCTCTTTTTCTCTCTTTTCTACTCTGGGTTCTCCTCTTTTTCTCTCTTTTCTACTCTGGGTTCTCCTCTTTTTCTCTCTTTTCTACTCTGGGTTCTCCTCTTTTTCTCTCTTTTTCTACTCTGGGTTTCTCCTCCGTTTCTCTCTCTTCTATTGTGGGTTTCTCCTCTTTTTCTCTCTGTTCTACTCTGGGTTCTCCTCGTTTTCTCTCTTTTCTCTTTTCACTCTGGGTTCTCCTCTTTTTCTCTCTTTTCTATTCTCTGGGTTCTCCTGTTTTTTCTCTCTTTTCTACTCTGGTTTTCTCCTCTTTTTCTCTCTTTTCACTCTGGGTTCTCCTCTCCTCTCTCTACTCTGGGTTCTCCTCTTTTTCTCTCTTTTCTACTCTGGGTTCTCCTCTTTTTCTCTCTTTTCTATTGTGGGTTCTCCTCTTTTTCTCTCTTTTCTACTCTGGGTTCTCCTCTTTTTCTCTCTTTTCTACTCTGGGTTCTCCTCTTTTTCTCTCTTTCTACTCTGGGGTTCTCTCTTTTCTCTCTTTTCTCCTCTTATCTCTCCTTTTTCTTTTTCTCTTTTCTACTACTCTGGTTCTCCTCTTTTTCTCTCTTTTCTACTCTGGGTTCTCCTGTTTTTCTCTTTTCTCTACTCTGGGCTCTCTCTCTCTCTCTCTACTCTGGGCTCTCCTCTCTCTCTTTTCTACTCTGGGCTCTCTCTTTTTCTCTCTTTTCTCTCTGGGTTCTCCTCTTTTTCTCTCTTTTCTACTCTGGTTCTCCCTCTTTTTCTCTCTTTTCTACTCCTTCGTCTCTCTCTCTCTACTCTGTTCTCCTCTTTTTCTCTCTTTTCTATTGTGGGTTCTCCTCTTTTTCTCTCTTTTCTACTCTGGGTTCTCCTCGTTTTCTCTCTTTTCTACTCTGGGTTCTCCTCTTTTTCTCTCTTTTCTACTCTGGGTTCTCCTCTTTTTTCTCTTTTTTCTACTCTGGGTTCTCCTCTTTTTTTCTCTCTTTTCTACTCTGGGTTCTCCTCTTTTTCTCTCTTTTCTTCT
>NC_061108.1:12887546-12892546 GCF_015104395.2 Macrobrachium nipponense
TCAATGTTCATAACAGGTTGTAATAAAAAAAAAATATATATATATAATAAAAACTGACATGACGGTGTTGACTAACTCGCTTCGGATGTTTTGGTATTTAACACAAAAGAGATCGCCAAATATCGTGTTTTCTGTCGAAAAAAAATAATTTGATTGATGCGCTCTAAATACCAAGAGAGTCAAATGCTCATCGTGGATTAGGCAAACCAGATTTGCAAGCGCTCAACGCAGCTGTCATTGCTCATTGCGTTATATATATGTTTTTCTTTTTATGGGCATTATCTAGGTGGACGTTGTTAGTGTAGTATTAATATATATATATATATATATATTAAAACATAATAATATATATTATATATATATTAATAACAATATATATATATGATACAAATAGATATATAATATAATTAGCTATATATATATATATATATATATATATGAATACATATACATATATATTCATATATATGTATCTATATACTAGCTATTTATATAGTATATATAATTTTATATATGTATACATATAGGTATTTATATACATAATTATACATAAATATGTATATATACAATAGGTATACATATATATATATATAACTTATAGTATATATATATATTATCTATATATATGTTATATGTGCATAAACAAAATACACACACACACACATATATAAAACCTAAAAAAAAAATTTGCGACAGGTTGGAGTCGTCAGTTATTATTATTATTATTATTATTATTATTATTATTATTATTATTATTATTATTATTATTATTATTATTATTATTATTACCATAAAAATTAAATATGGTCGATTGTGTTTTAAAGAAGTTTCGCGAAGTATCAGCTCAAGAGCTGCATTTGCTGCAGGCAAACCAAAAATCCACTTTTGAAATGTGAAATACTCCAGGTTTGCGTCCTAACGTCTGATACAATAAATAAATAATTTATTTATTACATTAAGTCATTAATTAATTAATTAATTAATAAGAATAAATGAAATAATTGTAGAAAAATGGCGAACTTCGTATATCGTAAAGAGCATAATCATTTATGGAAATTGACGACATTTCCCCAAGGTAAAATGAATAACAGTATTAATAACGGAGAACGATATCAATAAAAAAAAAAATCCACGACGATCCTCTCTCTCATTTGATGACATTGTGTGCATCATGCTCGTAAAGAAAATGAAAAAAGCATTGTAAAGGGACGTAGCAATGAGAAGAATGACATATGTTATATAGAACTCTATTTGTGTCGGCTATATAAAATATATCAGATTTACCGACGCTTTTGGCAGTATGTTTGAAAATGAAATGATGGCATTGAATAATGTCAGCCGTGATATAGTATGATTCATATAGCTAACGGAGCCAGCATTCATAAAAGAACAAAGCCTATTTCTTCTAAAGTGTTTCATAATGGCTACCTGGAAAAATAAGAGGCAATATGATACAGATTTTTCACCTCTCGTACCTGTAAATTGTAAGAATAGAAAAGCTAATTACACTGATTACAAGCATGTAGTAATTTTAACACACTAATGAATGGAAGACTACTCTGAAGATATTCTCATTGACAATCATCGAAAGACTTTCACGTAAAGAATCTGTAGTATAGGTCATATTACCGAATGTGTTCTAGGTAACTGCATGATTAAAAGGGTATAAATCTAGTGAGAATAAGAAAAAATATGCGTATGTGATAATGATTAGTAGCAAATCTCTAATGAAATGAACTGATGACAGATGCATCTGATCATACCAGTATTATTCACTACCACAACCATAAAATTGACACGAATTGCATGAACACATAAATAATACATATTAATACATAAAAAATGCATTTTATCCAGCATTTAAAATAATAGGACATATTAACAGTAAAGACGATATGAAAACAAGTGGTACAGTGGTATATTTCCCTGTGATTCTAGCAAATGATACATTACTAAAAGGATTTTATCATCTTTATAAATCACTAAATAAAATTACAGTAAAGAATAACTACAGTATATGTAAATCAGGTTTATTATAGAGAATTGTATTTTATATTGTTTTTTTTTTCATGCATCTCAATTCCTGACAATGTCAGCTTTTGACCCACAAAAGCTTAATCGACCCCCTTTTGACTCCCACGAGTTCATTAAATCCCAGGATTATCCCACCGACCCCCGTGGGACAATATCGACCACTTGGGAGACCCTCGAGTTGAATGGAATCCGAGCACGATGGCACTCCTCATTTCCATTCGGGTCTTCCAGCATATGAGACTGGAGAGCCTTCTTACGACAGGCTTATTATGCTAATAGTCTTTGTTCGTCTAATTTGAAATCTCGTAGCCTGGTACTTTACATGTACTTCATTACGGTGTCATATCGAAATTACTTTTCGATAAGACGTTTGATATTAAGTTGCGTCCAGGCTTAGAATTTTCTTACGTCAAATGCTCGGATATTTGCATAGTACGTCGTCAATGAGAAGTTGTTTGATACAAACGACTTGAAATGTACGTATGAAAATGCTCGAATATTAGCATGCATTGTCAATAAAAAGTCGTCTAATGTAAAGTTACATTCAAACTTGAACTCTTCCTGTGTTAAAATCTCAGACCTTTCTAATAAGAAGTTTAATGTAAATTTGTGTTCAAAACTAAAAACTTCATATGTACATATGCCCGGATATTGGCATACTTCGTCAATAAGAACCTGTTCAATATAAAGTTACGCTCAGACTGACAGTCTCCATACGCCGGATATTCGCATACTTAGAGAAAGACTCGTATTAAAAGTCCTATGGCTATGACTGGCAATTGCATTTTGTTTCAGTAACTTAGGATCTATCTGTTTCCTCTGCCCCAGGATATTACCGTACCGGACTTTGATGGAGGACAATGATACTGTGAAAGCTTAACTAAAGAGTATACAGGAGTGGTTTGTGCAGAAAACTGATATTTACCGAAAACACGTATAATTCAGACATTTGGAGAGAGAGAGAGAGAGAGAGAGAGAGAGAGAGAGAGAGAGAGAGAGAGAGAGAGAGAGAGCAAATACTAGATTAATGGGGATGCAATAGTATAAAGACCTAAAGGAAAAGACGCGAATTCGTACGCAAGAAACGTAAAAGCACTCGACGTGCTGTTGCTGTGAGGCTTGGCAGTATTTAATAACAGGTTTTTGCTAATATCTATTTCGGTCGTTGTATGATGAATATGGCAATAACCCTCTACTCCTAACTAGGCAATCCATCCTTTTTCCCGGTTTGGGCAATATTCAAATGTTAATTGTTAACCTTTTTTTCGCTTGCATTCTTTTATTCCTGAAATATCATATATTTTTACTCTTTCACATGACCACCCAATTTATACCCGAATTATCATATGTCATTACTGTATCACATGACCCTTAATTTATCTCTGAAATATCATATGTCATTACTTTTCACATGAACCTTAATTTATTCCTGAATTATCATGTGTCATTATTGTATCACACTACTCTTAATTTATTCCTGAAATATATATTTTTATTCTTTCACATGACCCTTAATTTTATCCCTGTAATATCCTATCGTCATTACTGTATCACATGACCCTTATTTATCCCTGAAATATCAGATGTCATTACTCTTTCAGGTGTACCCTTAATTTATCCCTGAAGTATAGTATATATCGTTCATTTCTCTCTCTCTCTCTCTCTCTCTCTCTCTCTCTCTCTCTCTCTCTCTCTCTCATGTCTGAATTATACATGTTTTCAGTAAACTGCCGTCTCCTGTCTTCTGTACAAACCACCGCAATATACTCTTCAGAATAGCCCATATTCAGCCGAATATTTCTTTGCCACAGCGGAAAGTGGTTCCTTGATCTTTCGCGCCTGGCACCGTTATGTCCTCTGGCTTGTATTGCCTTTTGTACGTGAACAAACATCTTCCTTTCTCTGGACATGTTTTCGATGATACAAATGCCCACTCACACGCGAAGTCGAAGTATCAGTAATTGTGGTTTATCCCATTTTTTTCAACTCAAATGCGTTGGTGACTAACTGCTAATTCTATCAGACACTGACAAATGCACTTAAGAGTTGAAATTCTTCACATATACATTGTTTTTTTTTTTTAATATACGTTGGTGACTACCTGCTAATTTTATCAGATAGTGATAAATGCAATTAAGTGTTAAAATTGTTCATATATACATTGCTTTTGTTTAATATGCGTTGTGGACTAACTGCTAATTTTATCAGATACTGATGAATGCATTTGAGTTTTAAAATTGTTCATATATAGTGCATCGTTTTTTTTAACGTGTTGCATTAAATTTTAATCTCCCACGTATCCGTATTCAAGGAGCCGTAGATACAAAACACCTTTATGAAAATCACACATGCACACACTCACAAACACAAAAGCCTCAACGTCTCTTCAGCTCAAGAAGCTAAGTATCGAATCTGTCGCTCAAATTGTTTTTATCAGAATACATAATCACAAGCGAACATATATCTTACTTACTCGCAAAGCCGCCCTTGCTTCACAAGCCGCAATATAACGTGAATGTAGCCTGAGGAAAACAAAGGACTGTTTGATAGCAGCAAAGATTGTGTTGATGAGAAGGAGAAGAAAAAAGTAAGATGAGGGATTCGCCGGGGATGGCAATGTCATTTTCCGCCGATTTAATTCACTTTGAAATAATATCGGGAAGAAAAAAATCACCAAGCTTCTAATTACGAGATTTAACGAAGGGCTAAACGTGCCTCTGTGTAGAGACTATCCATTAAACCAGGTTTTTTATCATTTTTCAGCGGAGTCGTTTCCTCCTTTTTTTTCCAATGTTTTTTTTCTTTCCTCTGCGCGGACGGACGGGTAATGGCTTTCCTTAAAAGCGTTATTATGGCTGTCCAGGCCGCATAGCAAAGAGGATTTCCAGGCCGTTTGCGACTGCATAAACGGCTTGGGAATTGTTTCTTGGACACATTTCGAAGCTATTTCATGCCGCTGTTTATGC
>NC_061108.1:12897546-12900046 GCF_015104395.2 Macrobrachium nipponense
TATATATATATATATATATATATATATATATTATATATATTATTTAATTTTTCAATTTTTGGTACTCGTCTTATTTTCTTATATATTTATTTCAATTTTTGATGCTCGTCTTTAGCCATCTCCTTTATATATTTTTTTCCATTTTTGATGCTCGACTTAGCTTCTCCTTTATATTTTTTTCAATTTTTGGTACTTGTCTTATCTTCTCCTTTATATATATATTTTTTTCAATTTTTTGATACTCGTCGTATCTTCTCCTTTATATATTTATTTCAATTTTTGGTACTCGTCTTAGCTTCTTTATATATATTTTTCAATTTTTTGGTACTCGTCTTAGCTTCGCCTTTTTATATTTTTTTCCAATTTTGGTACTCGTCTCAGCTTCTTTGTAATTTTATTTCAATGCCTTCAACATCATTTTATTCTCCTAAAGGCAAAGCAAGGAAGATATGATTAAGAGTAAAGAGATTGTAGATAACGTGAGCAATTGATGATAAATAAAAGAGAAAGTTATTGTGAAAAGAAAAAAAAAGCAGCAATCAAAAAGAATGTTCAAAGATATAGCTAAAAGAAAAAAACGGTAATAACTGGATTGTGACGAGAGGAAAGTTGTCAGGTTAGTATGCCACTATAAAATGAGTGACAGAACTTGTAATAAAGGATTGATGAGGCGAAGAAGCCTCGCCAACAGAAAACGATTGAGTGGTAAGAGCAGGAATAAAAGGGAAATGAAATAAGTCTGAGAACAAAAATTCCATCCAAACCTGGAATGAGAAACAATTCGAGAGCTGAAAATATAAGCACGAAGAAAGATGTCAGGAGCATAATTTTAAAATGAGACAATGTTTCATAAATGTGACGTCCTGGGTGCGGCAAATCTCACGAGAAATAAAGAAAGACTTAAGGATAAGGAAACCAAGATATAAATGTAGAACTGAGTGAGACTCTAACTGCCACTACTGGAAGGGATTCACTCTGGTGAAGTAATGGGGATGATTGTGGATATACTGGCAAAAAATTTTAACCTTGTCAGTCTGACAAACCAAAACCAACGACCCAGAACTGGCCAGGAGGATACCACCTGAATTTTCTAATATAGAAATCATGCAGCTCTCTGAATATTGAAATTAACAAAAAACATTTTTCGATCAGTTTGACAATACCCAGCACAACCAATATATAAACGACAATTGAGTCTTTACATATCAAGCACCTCGTTCCTTCCCTCAATTCTAGTCAATCCTTCTACTCAGCTTTTCTTGGCGTAGTCGAGGTCTGGGAAAACGACAGTCCTAGGCTGCCCTACCTAGCATTCCTTTCGCCTTCCTCTTATCCTTCTTTGTTAAGGTTAATGTTCTTTTTTAATCCTAAATTTCGTCAATTTTATATGTCACCTTGTAATTTTTTTTAGCTTTTAACAATAGTTTTTTGGAATAAAACTTTAGTTTTTTTATGTGTCCCTTGTTTTTTAAATGGCAACTTCAATTATATATTTTTTATAGTGTGAATTGATTTTATATTACAGACTGATGATGTGTCAGAATGGCACAAAACGTATCATAATAAACTCTTTAATTGATCTTCTGAGTTTTCGGTAACCCTTAATGAGACTAATACCCTATTATATATATTATCTGTATGTATCATATATATATATATCTATATATAATATATATATATATATATATATATAATATATAATATATATTATAGATATATTATTATACAGGCAGTCCCCGGGTTACGACGGGGGGTTCCGTTCTTGAGGCGCGTCGTAAGCCGAAAATCGTCGTAAGCCGGAACGACACTTGGAAATATGCCTTAAACTAAGAAAAAGTTAGAGAGACCTTACCTGTGTGACATGCAAGTATTGCATGATGTGTAGTGTGGTTTATTTTCAATGCCAAAGGATGGTTCTTGAAGGTATATAGGATACTTTATTATACTCTTGTGACACTATAAAGCACAATCTTGAAGTATTACCAAGTCCTTAGTTGACTTTAATATATGTACACTAATATACACTTAATCCTTAGGTTTAGATTATACACTATACACTATTACACTGTACTAATCCTTTGGTAGTACATCCTGGAGTACACTAAAATCCCAGTCTGGTAGCTCTGGAAGGTAAAAGTATAACACAATTATTACAAAATCTACACCACGTCATATTTTACCTCCATCGTGATGACCTTCCTCTCTTGGATGAACTCATCATCGGAGGAAGTACTTTGGCGTTTTAGGAGCCATTGTAAATTTGCAAAATGGCAAGGAATTTCAGCAACGTCTTAGCACACAACCGACTGAACTTCAGGCCAGACACGCGATTGAAGTGGCGTCTTTTGTATTGTTACGCTTAGCGTCCTCGACCGTCAGAAGTCGTTGTTCGGTCAATTTACCATACAGTTTAATAGCGTTTAATTAATTTATGCGCCCTCCGCTCAAAAACTAGTTTCTGCGTATGAGTATCGTTAAAAAGCATAACAAACGTCGTAAC
>NC_061108.1:12902546-12931229 GCF_015104395.2 Macrobrachium nipponense
TGTAAGTGAAAAATCAGCGCAAAAAGTGGAATAAAATTCTGTAGGCTTTGATTTTTCATAAAGAGAGGTCATTTATCTTCTTGTTAATTAATCTTCATATTTCATATGGAGGAAATTTATTGTTATTACTATTACTTATTATTATTATTATTATTATTATTGAGAATTAATTCTCAATAGTATAGCCTTGTCATTACTGCACCTTAGGTGACTCAGTTTAGGCATAACTAAATCGTGTTTTAGGGGTGTTTCCTTTGATTTCCTGCCACAAACACTATAATCTTTTACTTTACCTCTATTCCTGCTTTTTCTCTTCAGTCAAGCTATCCAACACCTCTAACTGTTACTTCTTATTAACTGTGAGATTTAATCACAGTTCGGATTTTAGATCCTTGTATCTCATCTTTATACTGTGGCTCTCTTATGCTGGCTGTCCAGCCAATCCAACGTCTCCTTCGCTGAATGCCCGAAAGTGCCCCAATGCTTGGATTGAAAAAAAAAGACATAAGGCCAAAGGCTAGGTGTGCTGGGCCCTGTGAAGTCATTCAGCGCTGAAGGACACTGAGACAAAAAGGTTTACCAAGGTGTAACAGGAGAAAACTTTGCAAGTTGCAGTATGAAAACAATTGTTGAGAGGCAGTAGGAAAGTAAAATGGAAGAAAGAAATATGAATGGGGGTCCAGTGCTTGGCTTCACTGCCTAAATTTCATAAATCAATCACCTTAATTAAAATATGGTAAAGTTTATCTATATCCAATACGGTAAAAAGTGGTAGACTTCCTGGTGTATTTTCCATTTTTGATGTTTCATCATAGAGAACGATTTGATATTGAATCAGTATTTCTTTCTTTCTATTCAAAACATAAGTTTTTTTCATATATAAATTTAAAATAAATTGTAAAACTTATTATCTATTTTCAGCTGCATATTTCACAGTTTTTATAAAAGCTATGAATATAAAACATTCCTTGTTATAATTTGCTTTGTAAACAAAAAAACCTGCTAATTTTTTTTTTTTTAAAAGTGTTTGCTAGATACAAGTCAGAATTATTTGTTCACTTTTTCTCTCTTTTTAGAGACTAGATGCTAAAGAAATATTTGCTGGGCTTTTGACAGAGTCTAATGATGATATTCTTGCAATTGCTAATTGATTGTTTTTTAAACCGGTTACCAGTTGGTGCTTGGAAAATAGTCCTATTGTTTAAGACTATGAAAAATACAAATTGATTTAAAAATTTGTCATGTTTCCTCTTTGCTTGTTTAATTTTGCTTTTCAACAAGAGTATACGTACCAAAAATGACAAATCTTCAATTAATTTGTATTTTTCATAGCTAACAAACCTATGGTCTTAACAAAAGGATAAACCTTCTAGTGCCAGCTGGAAACTGGTAAAAAACATATAAAATTATAGTACATGGTAATGGTGGCAACAGGGTTTGACTACTCGGGTCAGAGAGGAAGAAACAACCGACCTGCCTTCACCCAAGAATGCCATGGGTCTCCGCTTACTCGTGGATCAGCAATCTTGCCTTCAGTTAATTGTAGATTTTTTCTGTGGAACATATCCCAAAATATATAGCAGAAAATTTGCTACGTCGCAGATTTGTCTGTGATGTATATGCAAATATTTCGTGGGAAATTCACCACTTTGCGGATATTGAAACAGTGATCAATACTGACTTGAAGATGATGATGAATTAGCTGTACATACTATAGTATGCTGCACCAGTAAAAAGCAGTACAGTAATTCAAACACCAAATACAGTACATACTGTATACCTTAAACTATCATGCTGAAACACTTTACAGAGTACAGTGGTCCCCCAGTATTTGCGGGGGATGCATACTAGACGCTCCCGCGAGTATCTAGAACCAGAAAATAGTTGGAACTCATGTAAAAACGCTTAAAACGGTCTATTTTGTTAGTTGAAACTCAAGAAAAACCCACTAAAAGATTTTATACCTGGTTGTTTTAATAGTTTTATCACAAAAAGTGCATTTTATGATGAAATTGATAAATAACAAGAATTTGTGGATATTTCTCATAGAAAAATACTGCAAATAGGCGAATTTCCCACTAATATAGGGGGGATATGTTCCTGAGAGAAATCTGTGAATGCGTGAGTCCACAAATCCGGAGAATGCAAATATGGGGGCCCCACTGTATTGTAATCTTAATATTAAACTTTGAAATGATGTTGAAATGTTTTAGCATGATAGATTAAGGTACAGTATACAGTACGTAATGTATTTAGTGTTTGACATACAGTATTCAATTTTTTCAGGTACATACTCTAGATTATGAGTACACTGTACTTACAGCTAATTTGTCATCATCCTCTTCATTCAACATCGAACACTGGTGAGTACCCATATAATTTACGTAAATCTCAATACCCTGTATTAATCTTTGGAATAAAATGAAAGTGTTTTACCATGACAGTTTAAGGTACAGTATAATGTATGTGGTATTTGACATACAGTATGCTATTTTTTACAGGTACATGTTCTAGATTGTGAGTACACTGTACTGCACAGCTAAATCATCATCATCATCTTCATTCAACATTGATCACTGGTGAGTACTCATATGATTTAATCTTAAACTTTGCAATATTACAGTACATAATATGGGTACTCACCAATGGTCAGTGTTCATGGAAGATACTGTAATGATGATGAATTAGCTGTGCAGTCTGATGAATGAAAATGAAGGTATGACTGCACAGCAAAGTGGAGTTACATCTCTTCTGGGGGCAACTCTTCTGCTGATTCAGGAGGTGCTTCGGTTACCACTTGGACTCCAGAGGTTTCAAGAGGCTGTGGAGGAGACTTCTCCACTGCCGAGAAATAACTAGTGATAGGAAGCTGCAGTGTCTGCTTCTTCATGCTGCTGAGAAGGTTTATATATAGGTCTTCATAACCCATCAAGGGCATTATTGAACTTTAGGGTGCGTTCTATTTAAGGATCCTGTGCCAAAACCTTCTGCTGCTGCTCCTCCTTGAATGCCCTCATAAATCTCACAGGAAGTCCAAAGAGAGGCCCCCATCCTCCTCCTTGTACCCTGAACTTGCTGAGTTTTCGTCTTTGCTGGCAGACAGTCAGCTCTTCTAAATCCTGGTCTATCAGGGGGGCAGAGTGGGAATCAATAAGGCTGGAGGAGAGAGGTGGTGTTGACAGGGTGGAACTCGAACTTGACTCAATGGTAATAAAGATCCAGAGGGTGGCCACCAGCATTATCTGTTATCAAGAACACCTTGAACTCCATGCCTAAGTTGCTGAGGTATTCCTAAACTTGAGGGATGAAGCTGTGATTGAACCAGTCTTCTGTAAGGACTTTGGTGATCCAGGCCTTGGGGTTATGCATCCAAACACTGGCAAACATGTTCTTGTTCTTATTCTTGAGTGCCCTTGGGTTTGCAGACTTGTAAATGAGTCCTGGTTTCAGCATGAAGCTGGCTGCATTGCCACACATACTGAGGGTAACCATATCCCCCAGTGCCTTGAAGCTGGGGGCTCTGGCTTCATCCTTCATGATGTACGTTCATGAAGGCATCTTCTTCCTGAAGAGGCCAGTTTCATCCATATTGAACACCTGGAATACTGCAAAGATTTAGAATTAATAAAGTGCGTAAAGCTAAATAAAAGACGTTTAAAATTGTAAAAACAAGGTAATTCAGTTAAAAAATTTAATAAGTATAAAACTGTGTCAAGTAAAACCAACTTGTTCTTGATGGCTAGCCATTATACCCTCATTATTTTTCTTGAAGGTCTCGGGATATTTTGTTGCCGCTCCTGTGTGGCTCTTCCTCTTCTTCTTCAGCAGCTTCGTTGAAGCCGACAAAATCTGTTTCCTCTACTGCGTTGCCTTGTCTCACCGCCAGTCGAAAATTGGTGGTACATAGAGTTGATGTGGCCGAGGGGCACATTCTTCTGACAGCAGTCATTTATCCACACTGCCAAAGCAGACTCCATCTTATGATGTTCTTGTCCACGCACAGTAGAAGATATTTTCTTAGCACTGCCAAAGATGCTCATACTAACAGTTTCCTGATCTCAGTCTTTCTTATGGATGAGTACCGGAAAAATACAAAGAAAATTAATTAAATTATTATAATGATACTACTGTAACATTAATACTGTATACAGTATTACAGGATATCCTTTATACAGTATTTGTACATATCAACACTTTTGTGAATAAATGATTAATTAATTACATACTTGACTATTTTCACTCACTGAGTAATGGCAGGCTACTACAGCAAAGTGGTCTCTGACTTCAGCATATCCAGAAGTTCTACCTTCTACTTGAGGTTCATGACCTTCCTCACCTCTTAAGCTCTTTGCCAGAAGCATTAGCAAGGAGCAGGACGTTTTGGAACCATCTTATACAGTACATGAACAAAAAGACTTCACTGAATATTGTACATAAAAGGCAAATGTGGAATACAACACCCAGAAGAAACACGAAGTGAGCGATATAGATGGGTTGTATTCTGTGAAATTTATTTGTTGGGCTTGGGTCAAACATTTTTAAAAAAGAAAAAAATACGTTTTATTAATTACAGTATTTTACTGTGATTACATTCATATTAAAGTGTACTGTACTATAATATTGGAAAAATGGTACAGTACTGGTAAAATAATTTTTTATCATAAAAATGTATTCAGTTACTAACTAAAATGAAAATAAGTAGATCGACAGAAAAATATCAATAAAATGCCCGGTTGCAAAGTACACAATGCTTTTTTGTTGTGTATGCAGTATTCGCATCGCAGTTCAAACATTGTACATACTTACTTAACTTTGTGGATCAAACTGCCGTCAGATGCCCTCTTGAACGCCCTGCTTTCTTCTACAATATATGGGAAAGAGCCTACATGTCCTGAGGAATGTTATGATATGTTGTGTGAAAATTGGGAAAATTATTGCTTAGTAGCTAGCCATCAACGGTCTGGCCAAGAGTGTCGCCACCATCATTCATTTACTCTGTGACCCCCCAGATGGCAGCAGATTTGGAGCAATTTGAAGGTCTCTCCCAAATTCTGAGGAAAGGCATGGAAGCTGCAGAAAAGATAATAAGAGGCATGGGATCCTTATATTGAATGCTCCATAAACTTTACAATCTGCCCAATGATGCCATGGAACCCTTTCAATAACCACTTCATCACCATGAAGTTACATGGTCATGATCCCACCTTCCAAAACCCTTGAAGAAAGTCCATGAAGTGACTGAAGTACCTCCTGAAGAAAGGGAAGAGATGCCATCGAGAGATATAACTCCTCTGCTTTTCTGTGCATCATTCATTCATCGGACTGCACAGCTAATTCACAATCATTACAGATCTTCAATAAACACTGATCACTGGTGAGTACCCATATGATTTACTTACAGTAATCTTAATATTTTAATGTGTATACTAGTAGTATTTCTCTCTCTCTCATGAAGTACCAATGTTTTCTCTGTAAAACAAAACTGACGATATGGATAGTACTGTATGAAAGAAAAGCTTGACTGATTACTGTACAGTATATGGAGATCTTAATTAGTTTTCATACTTATTTTATGCCATATACGTAGGGATAAACATTGTAAGATGACTTTGAAATTATATTAAGTGTTTAGGATAATTGTTTAAGGCATATCTGGTGTTTGAACTATTAAAAATAGGCATTTGTAATAATTTTTAGAAGAGGATTTTTTTGTTGTTTTTTGAACTATTTGAATAAGCTTTAGTTTAAATAAACACTTTTGAGAGGTGTGTTTGTAACTTTGCCTGGATTTTCGCTTAAATGCGACGCGGTTTTGGTCCCTAAGCCCCACAATTATGGGGACCCACTGTACTATTATTTCTACATTTATTTCGGCTTGTATAGTAAACTAAGAATTCAAAGAATTCTTAAAATCATTAATGAATAGTTTAACCATACCACTGAGTTAACATTCCTAACTCTCATATAATTTGGCAATAAGGATGTTTGTCTTATTTAATATAACTCCAACTCCTGAAATGTTTAATAACTGCATGAACTGAAACTGAAGGTTCTGAGAAAATTTCACTCAAAGGCTTTGTTTCAAACATTCAGTATAAATGTATGGATGAAAATTGGAGTCACTGCCGATATGCTTGTTAGTGTTGCCATGAATCCTCTGTATTGTGGGGGGTCATGTAGTATATTCATCATATACCCATAGGTCAAAGATTGTGACCAGTTCAAAAATGGACTTGATTACTCCAATATGTGCTCTTTTATGGGGTTAAGAACACCACAATCCAACTGTGGTTTGATCTGATCTTGTCACAATAGTTACTGCTTTAGCTCCTTCACAACTTCATTGTCCTGTCCGCATGAAATTAAACAATTTGTTATACAATTATGACACATAACCAGTTTTATATTGTAAGAGATAATCCTCTTACAAGATTTAAATATATATTTATACATGACATACATACCTTTTTCATTGCTACATGAGCTTTCCATTTTGGATGTGCCAAAGGTTAATATTGAAAACTTTACTGTTTGGATGGGCTATTCCTGTCTCCATCATTTTTATTTCGTTTCAGTTTTATTACTATTTGAAATATTTATATATATTATAATTTCTGTTTTCTCACCAGAAAACTTAATTCATGCGATGCAACTGCATGTGTCAGCTTTAGTTATATTTAGTATCAAATTAAGGATCTGTTCAGGCTTTTGTAGGCTTGATGCTACGAAAATTTTCTAAGGCATCCATGTATAAACACCTATGGGTAACTGTATTGTTATGAAACTTTACCCAAAAACATCTCAAGGGCTAGGACCATACAGCTCAGAATAATAAGGAATTTACAAAAATGGTTTCATACTGCACTAAAGACTTGACAGGACTCAGTATATCTTAGTTTTACGAGACCACTGAGCTGATTAACAGCTCTCCTAGGGCTGGCCCTAAGGATTAGATATTTTTACGAAACTAGGAACCAATTGATACCTAGCAACGGGACCTACAGCTTATTGTGGGATCCGAACCACATTATAGTCAAGAAAATAAATTTCTTTCACCAGAAATAATTCCTCTGGTTCCGCGTTGTCCGAGCTAGAATCGAACCTCGGACCACTGGATTGGTAGCCGAGCGCGAATCGACTCATCCAACATGGAACGTGACAGAAGACTCAGAGAGTGGTAAGATAACTTATTCAGTATAACTCTTAACCCCTAACAGGAAAAATTTTAGCTTCCGTTAAATCATCTTGCTAATATGATGCACTAGAACAAGAGCAAAATTGTATAATATGCCATAACCTTATGACACATATGATTAAAAAAGGAGAGTGAAACACCTGAACTGTTTTTTATTTTTAACAAACTTGCAGTTGAAGGTCTAGTGCAGAAAGTTGCATATTAAAAAAATAATGCACAAATAATGTAATAACCAACACTTGCAAAAAGAGGTAAGCAACACCACAGCCTCCTCTTATGCAAATATGTTTGGCGGTCGGGTGTTAAGAAAGGGATGCCACTTTTTATACACAGTGAGAAAAGTTTTAGCATATACCTCTAGGAAATATTTTGTAAGAAAACTAAAGGAGATTTACCAAGTTACTGTCCTGGGTGCATGTCAGGAAAAAGAGGGGCTCATTATTTTGAATGGTTAAAGCTGAAAACATTCACAGAACAGTACAAGACAATGTTTTTTCATGTAAAGCAAACCTTACAATTCCACATTAATAATTATGACATATTTAGAAGAAAGATAACATGCTCTTTGGACTGAGCATTCAATAATCATGATTACTATTCTACCTAGAATCTGAACAACTTCTAATCCTTCTTACACAAGTAATGACCTTGTACCAATTTAACACATGGTGAAACATCTCACCAAACATTTATTCCAGACTTTAGAATGCCACTCTTGTACAGCAACACTTGACACATTTGCTAAATTATATACATTCTGAACTGTTAACATGATTCACCCAACCAAATGTGATGGATACACTGCAATTCTGAATTTGTGGAACATAGGTTTTTCTTGATCTTTACTAATTGGAGTCAGACTGTCATACTCCCAGTCCCAATGGTTTTTTAGGGAATGTGAAAGGAATTCCGAGTGCTTCACTGGTTAGTATGTATACTTCAAATAAAAGAAGATACTCAATAGAGATAAGGAAGATCTTGTTGTATCCCTTTCTTGATACTAAGTAAAAGAAGTAAATGGAAATGCTAAAATTTGTCTTGCTTGGGAGTGCAAGAATTTGGGAAGGACGGGTGGTGAAAAAACCAAGTTGCCCAACCCATTCTGTAACTTGTGAACTAACTGTCTCTTTCTTTGTCTAAACCAGTTTCATAAAGTACAATAAACTATTCCATTTTTCTTATCCTCCTCAACAGAGGTTATTATGATTTAAGATTAATAAATTATGAATCCAGTGCACTGCAGTCAATGGTATCTGATGGCGCATCAACAGAAACTATCATGGCATCATTCATGCCTGGGACAAGTTTTGTTGATCATTTTAAAATTGTGATGTTGCCATGGCCTCATGCAATCTACCTGGTAATGATATCTAATTTTAGAGGTTGAATCTGGAATGGAAGTGCTCCTTGAACTGGCCAGAGGTACAGGGATTTCTCAATAGTGAGACATGTTTACAGGGGCAAAGGAGGTACGAGGGCTTGCAGCAAACACTTTAGGAAGATGACTAGCATGTCTTCAAAATCTAAAAAAAAGAATTAAAGACTGCACTAGCATTTATCTCGTGTTTAACAGTAAATTATCGTCTGAAAAGCTTGTTAAACTAGCTTTCAAATTTACTGAAATTAACTCATCACATACATTAGATACAAAAACAACCAATAACTGTGACAAAAATTAAAATGCTGCACACTGCATTTGATAATAGCAAGTGACTAATCATGAAATTTAAAAAAAAAAAAAAATCTTTCAAGCTAAAAATTTATGAAGTAAAAAGTCACTGCAACACTCAATAAAAACACCCCCTTTGTACGGAACCAAGTAAATGAATATAGAAGGTTGACAGGTCAGACAGGCCTTCCCTGTCAAGGGAGGTCTCTCAATATATCTAAGTACTATATTATATTGGTAATTAACATTTGTATAAATCATGTATATAAACACTCTTTCCTTTCTCCCCTATACCCAAGGAGCCATAATCTGGTCACCTTAGTTTCTTGTTTAAAGATAACAGTGTAGTTTAATAATCAGTGAAAAGAGTAAATAAAAACCTTAATAAGAAGAAGCTGATAAGGGAAATCAACAAGGTATGAGAGTTGTATTCTTGCTCTTTCCCTGTTTCTCTCTAGTATATAACTTATGCCTACTTTACTGATAAGGAAGAGGTATTCCGTAAGTAGTCAAGCCTCTTTTTAAGAATATTAGTGTGACTATTAGGTCACACTAGGTGCCAGAGAAAGTTTTCTTATATTGGGCAGTGATCAAAACCATACCAGTATTCTGAAACCTTGAGATGAGCCATCACTTCTGTACTTTGAAATTCTAGTCTTGGGTTGGAGTTCTCTTGCACTTAGGCAGACTTGCTAAACCTTTGTCTTCGCTTATTCTAATGGAAAAAAAAAAAAGGCATAGATGTAAACTTGAACCAGGTGGCCAGTCCAGGAAGTCAGGAAGAGATTGCTCAACACAGAAGACTGGAGAAAACTCTATCAGCCTCTAAGTCTATAAAGGGAAAATCTGATGTAAAATTGTTAATGATATTGATGATGACTATATGATGTTATTTACAGTATTTTATAGTAGACTGTAAAAATTATTTATTCATCGTACAATTTTAGATTCTCTCTACTGTAATCTGTTATACATAACAAAAACCCTAAACTTGAATAGAAAAAGGTAAACATTTTATAAAATCCTAAAGATGTTTGGTTTAAAGATGTTTGGTAAGTAATATTTTCAATTATAGTAACATTTTATTCTGTTTATCAAGAATTCATCACATAGCATTTACTGTGAATATTACCACAAATTCAAATGTCTATGAACTATGATACAATAATACCACAGATCTTTAGTATCAATTACCATAGAGTGAAATGTCAAACACACAGATCTTCAAGCAAAGCAAACACTTCTGTGTAAGTTTTGTTAGGTAGCCACTTACAATAAACCTGACTTTTACATATTTATATATTTTCCATTGCAACCGTCTTCATTTATGATAATACTATACCTCTCTTAGCTAAACTACACTAGTAATAATTGCTATTACTTATAACAAATATTTTGGCTTCACATTTTGCAGTGACAAAGACCCATTGAAATATTTGCCTCTGATACCCTAGCATAAACCATTGCTGATCATGTACTTAAAGAATTCACTGACAGTGAAAAACTTTTCATCATCAACAGATTAGGACCTAAATTTATTTTTTTGTCAACTAGCAAACTGATGACTAAGACTATGAAGTGTCTCTCACCATAGGTTATATATGATTCCTACAGTATCCTGCTTAAATAAATAGTCTTTGTTTAAATCACACCTGCAAAAAAAAAAGTACTTTCCTCATAGCAAATATTTAAAAAAAAAAAAAAAAAAAAAAAACATTTTGACATTTTAGACATTATATATAAACTTGTCACTCCACTAAATATCATAATAAAATCATTTATACAACAGAGTACATATTTATAATAGATACATGCAATCATATCGTCACAAAGAACTAACTAAAGGTAAGAAGTGCACAGAACATGGAATGGTGCTGTACTTAATTAACCACAATAAACCAAGCCATGAGGGCTGCCTGCCATGAAAAGTAAACCTTTTGATGATAAAACATACCTTTAAGGCCAAAGAATATCAAAATGCTAAAGAACTTGATTACTATTGAATACACATAATTTGAATTACCACTAATCAAAGTATTTACTCCCATTCACTATAACATAGCACGGTTTTACATTAGTATAAAAACATGCTGTACTTGAACTGTACTTAATGTAACGGCGGGAAAATGAACATAAAGTATTTAAAAGGGACTAAGCTTTTTATATACAAAAAAGGACAATTCTTCAAGTTTTCTAAATGAATGCAAATAACCTCACAGTATATTGTAAGGAATGGTTTTTTGTTTTAATATTCAAAAACCATGAGAGCTATGCATTAGCCTTATTTATTCTTTATGGATCATCCACGCTGAACTTGAATCTGGAATTTGCATGCTGGAAGTTGAGTCCACTTCAGCTGTCAACCACACAGGTAACTCCAAGATTGGCAAGACAACCTCGAACTAAGCCACATGTGAAGCCCAAGTACTGCAAACAAAGAAATTATGCAGTATTGTAAGTGCTGTAACTATACCTACTGAATTCATTTTTCCTTGTAAGCAATGACCACATGAAATTTAGTCTTATTTTAATTGAGTTGAGAGGCATTGGTGAGTAAATCCTTGATGGCAATGTTATTTTTAGTAATTGTGAATTAACTATTTAAATGCATTATCGTACTACTGTTTTATGAATATGACCCATTGATCACTTTTCCTTATATTACACTATGAACATCTACTTGTGGCCATGTAAGCCTGGGTTCATTTAAAGCGTTTGCTGCCTATACAGTGATATAGATAGCTAACACTAGGTAGTTTTTATTAAAAACATTTTTTCTTTTAACCACTATGGGGCTACTATTATGCAAGACCTACACATTACCTGTGCCACAGTGAATTACTGTTTTTACCTGTGGAAATGGTCATAGCTTCCTGCCATGCACCCATCCCCTGAAGAAATGAAAGGAGAAGTAGGTTGCTGATTGGACATAAGTGAGATATACTAAATGCTTTTGGCACGAAGTTTAAATGATGAAGAGAGCTCATTTTTAAACTGTCTCCATTAGTTTAGATTTCAATAGGAGTGCGGAAGACGAAAACTACTGTGCATGTTCTGGCAGAACCACGGCAGTGTGTTTCCTTCCCTCTCCGAACAGAATTCACATTTGCCCAATACTCCAAAAGTAGTGAATTCTAAGAACTCCAACTTCAACTCCTCTGATGGAGACAAGAGTCTCCCCTTGGAGAGTGATGTGCTAGTGGAGGACGTGGCTTCCTTTCCCATCAGTGCTCCCCTGCACCAGGAAGAAGACATACTGGAGGACCAAGGAAGGCTAAGAGGGGTTTGCCCATGGGTTGCAGCCCCCCCTCTGTCGATCCTGTTTGCTAGATCCCAGGATTTGACCGCCTCTGCTGTTGGATGTGCGCTGCTTGTTTTCTAGCTCGGATTCAGACTCAGATCACGGCTGTCACAGACGCTTCCTTGATTCATCCCGGCCATTGAAAAGGCACATGGATGACTCAGGTCCTGCTTCGCCTTCACCAGTCAAGCATCACAGGGACCACCTTCGACAAACCTCTTCCATTATGCAGCTACGGTGTGGCTCCCTCTGTTTTCGCCTCTGTTTACCTGCCTGCACACCCATGGGATTCTTCCTCGTTGTTCTCTCCCAAGGATTCAAAGTGCCAAAAGCATCGGTCTAGGTACCTGTAGCCCAAGCATCTGTCTCGTCTCATCAGACCCACTCCCGAGAGTCCAGTTCTGGCTCCTGTACTCCCAGCTCTTGCTCCTGACGCACCCGCACTGGCTTCCACACACCCAGATCTTGTTCTCGCGCTGTCCTCCAGCTGCGGACTTGCAGGTCCTGGTGCCATCATCATCAAGACACTCAATTCAGCCTCAGCAGTCCTCTCTGATGACAAGTTCCTGCCTAGGAACCAGACAACCACTCACTTGCTCCCATCAACAATCAACTGTTGGAGATCTTGAGCTTTATTAAGAAAGCTCCTCATTCCAAGCCTATTTAAGACTTGTACTTATCTCCGGTCCGACTCAGAAATGAAGAGGATGTAGACCTAGATGCTTTTTCTCTTCTTCATTTTCTTCTTGGAAATTTCCCCCCCTTCTTTTATATGCCAGCTACTCTTATTTTCTCCTGCCTCCACCTTCCTTATGGCTAGTGTTTCAGGAAGAACAAGCTCTCCTTCCCAAGATGGTGCTTTCATCCTCCTCTGGGAAGGCATGAAGGCTATTGACAATGGCTCTCGATAAATAGAGAGCTCTCGATAAATAGAGAGCAAAGAAGCTATGTGCGGGCAGGTCCCCCGGGTTACGACGGGGTTCTGTTCTTGAGACACATTGTAAGCCAAAAATCGTTATAAGCCGGAACATGGTCAAAAATCCTAAGAAACCTTACTTTTAATAATGCTTTGGGTGCATGAAAAACCAAGTAAACTGCATTCTTATTGCATTTTTCATCAAAAAAAGCTTCAAATATTGATTATTTTGCATTTTTGGTGTCATATTTCTTCTGCCAGATCAGCGTTGTAGGTGCTGTAACTCTGGAACATGCGTCATAACCCTGGAAATAATTTCTGATAAATATAATTGAGCGCCTTAACCTCGAACATCGTAAGCCAAACCCGCGTAACCCGGGGACTGCCTGTATACCCAACCCAGCCCCTTCCCCATCTGGTCAAGAGAAAGTACTGGCCTTAGTAACCGGGGAAGCTCCCTCCCTGGGAGTTACTGCCTCCTCCCCAAAGGGACTCTCAGGCCTTATTAATTCGTCTTGTCAGTCAGTCTTTGCCTCAGCTAAAGTATTCTTCTTATCATCAGAGCTCGATCATCTTATCAAGAGTATCTTCAAAGTTTTTGAAGAGTTGAGTTTCTTGAATTGGATGGTGGGAGCTCTCGCTAAGATGGCCCAAACCTGTGAAATTTCATCCACTGTTACCGTACTATATGTCCTATGGAAAATTTTCCTGATCCAATAGGATTTTGTTTCTAAAAATCTATTTCATGGAATGGCCTATGGAAAAAAACAGCCCAAAGAAACAGCTTCTGAAATCTCTAGTCCTCCTGAAGTAATGACAAACTACTTTCACTGGTAACAGAAGAACCTCTTTGTTTTTAATGTAAGAAACAAAAGAAGAAATGGCCAAGGATGTTACAGAACAGTCCTAACTGCTTAAAGCTTGTATCTTTGTCACAATGTCAGCTGCAACTACAATGTATAACATTCCAAGTCTTAGAATAGTTACCCTAACCGCAAAGAGTGATATCTCACTAACCCTTTCAGATGAAACCGCCTGAAAAACATCATCAGTGTGGATACAAATGTGACATCTCCTACAAGGTTCTTATGAGGGCTTGATGAGGCTTTTTGAGACCAAGAAAAGTTCTTCAAGCTGGGAAATTAAGACAACTCTGGAGTTACTTCCTCAGAATGTTAGATGGGATTTCTAAGTTCTACTGAAAAGCCCACTAATGTGTCAAATTAATGTTCATAAAATAATGCATACAGAATTTATCTCCTTGATTTGCTTCCAAACTGATTAAGGCACCAGTAATTGACAGATAGTTATCCATGTGAATCTTGTTCACACACATATAAGTTCATGGAAGCAAGTTAACACAAAGAGTTGCCAAGATATCCATGGTACAGCTAAGTGCAGTACTACACGCCTTCATAACCAACTTCCTGAACACAGTTCATTTGTCAATAATAGCAACATCTAGTCCACAATCAATGAACATGTAGATGTGCCTATTTGATATGTATTTGATGTTTATTTAACTAACTTACTCTTCACCAAGTGGAAATTAAAAATGGATGTAAGTCCAACACGAATTCTGCAATAAAGATATTTCATGTCCAAAGGCAATTCAGATTAGGTATTGTCCAAAAGCAATTCAGATTAGGTATTCTTATCAAGCCACAGGGCAAAAACATAGGGATCTGAACCTGGATATAGTATGCAGTATTCCTAAGAGTATGAAAAACATTTTGAACTAGTCTTTCTTATTCTAAACTGCCACTAAATGGCAACACCACACACAGTACCTTACTGAATAAGCCTGCAACGATAATAACGGCTGCTGCAGTCTATCAAGGAACAAGGAAGAGTCGAGTGCTGCACAAAACATACTACAGTACAGTTTATTTCTCTTGGTCATAAACTAAACATCTTAATTTGAGCTGTCATACCATGAGACAAATTGACAATTTTAAATAAAATTGTCTAATATAAATTAGCTTCTTGTTAAGATAAAATAGAACACAGCAAATACGAAAGAAGCATAAAGCACTAAGCATTTCACCAAAAAATACAATGAAAAAAACAAGAAATCTCATGAACAGCAAAAAGACACTTACTCTAGGTGCATATTGCAATCTGTTTCCCTGCTGCCATATGAGAAAGAAAACGAAAGCGATTGTCATGTAAGACGTAAACACCCTGGTGATTTGTCCTCAGATTATCAATCTGCTTTTTATAAACTGTTACCCACAGGTCCTTACAAATATATTTCATTATATCCAGCTCATCTTTGTATCGACCAGACTCTCTGGTTAGCCTGAAAAGAAAATGAAAGAATTTAGAATTAAAAATGTTATTTTCATGATAAAATAAATTTTTGAACATACCCACCTGGTAGTTATATATATAGCTTACGTCCCTGACGTCACGCAGAATTTCAAAACTCGCGGCAATCGCCGATTGGGTAGTCAGGTGCACCACCTGTGCGCCCTCTACCTAGGTATGTAGAACCGTTCCAACTATTCCTCAGATCTTCCATGCCCATAGTCTCTAGAGGGGAGGAGGGTGGGAATTTAATTATATATAACTACCAGGTGAGTATGTTCAAAAATTTATTTTATCATGAAAATAACATTTTCAAACATCTAACTCACCTGGTAGTTATATATATTAGCTGATTAACACTTTGGTGGAGGATCAGAGACAGCTATCATCATTGGAATTGACATAAGTGTTAATAAAAATAAACTTATGGGTTCATACCTGTTAAGAAAGCTGACTTTAATGATATCCTGCCTCATTATGTCTGCTTTCCTTATGAGGTCCAGCGATCCACGCAGGGGCTGAAGACCTCTTGGAGACTGTCAACTGGTCAAACCTCTATGACTGACAGACTCCCTACATACTCTTGTTCCGGGCGCTACTAAGGAACAAGTTGATCACCTGACTAAAAGATCAATGATTGTGGAAGACTGCATCCAGTCTCCACAACAACCATAACTTTTTTCAATAGTTCCAATGTAAGAAAAAGAGTAAATGGGTTATGGTTTTAAGGGTAGACCCTTTTCCCACTACTGAAAGGCTGCTACAAACGGACCCAGTGTGTAGCAGTCCTCATACAAAGTTTGCACTTGCGTAGATAGTGCGACGCAAAAACTGACTTGCTCCTCCAGAATGTTGCGTCCAGGATATTCTGAAGGGATCTATTTTGTTTAAATGCTACCAAGGTTGCTACGGCTCTAACCTCGTGAGTCTTAACTTTAAGTAGCTTCATATCCGCTTCAGTACATGCTGAATGCGCTTCCCTAATTAATTGCATTGTAAAAAAGGATAGCGCATTCTTCGACATTTGCAGAGAGGGCTTCTTGACCGAACACCAAAGCCCTTCTGAAGGTGCCACGTAATTGTCTCATTCTTTCCAAGTAATCCGCCTCAGAGACCTTACCGGACAAAGAACTCTCTCTGCTTCCTCACCCGTGAGATCCGAGATGGTTTCGGAATTTCGAATGACTTGGGCCAGGGTTGAGAGGGGCTAGGAATCCCAACTGTAGCGAGCAGATGGCTTTGCCCTGTCTGAAACCTACAGTTTTGCTGAAGGCATGGATTTCGCTGACCCTCTTTGCTGTTGCTAGGCTAATCAGGAAGAGAGTTTCATGGTGAGGTCCTTAAAGGATGTTTCTTGTAAGGGTTCGAACCTGTCACTCATGAGAAACTTGAGGATTACATCCAAATTCCAAGATGTTGAGGATTGTATTCTTTCCTTAGTTGTCCTCGAAGGATCTAATGAAGATCTTGTAGATCCTTATTATCAGATAGATTCAGGTTTCTATGCCTGAAAGACAGCTGCTAGCATGCTCCTATAACCCTTGATAGTAGAAGCAGAAAAGTTACGTCTCTTCTTGAGGTATAGCAGAAAATCTGCTATCTGAGTCACAGAGGTACTGGAAGAGGAAATAGAGTCCCTGCACCATCCTCTAAAAGTCCCCACTTCGATTGGTATACCTTAATGGTGGAAGACCTCCTTGCTCTTGCAATTGCACTAGCTCTGTGAGTTTTTCGATAGTCTGAAGGCAGTTAGCTTAAGAACTTGGAGTTTTGGAGATATCTTTTCCAAGTGGGGCTGTTTGAGTAGTCTACTCTTAACGGAAGGCTTCTTGGGTGTCCACCATCCATTCCAGTACCTCTGTGAACATTCTCTTGTCGGCCAGAAGGGTGCCACTAGCGTCATCCTGGTTCCTTCGTGAGCCCAAACTTTTGCAACACTCTGTGTACTACTTTGAATGGGGGAAAGGCGCTACACGTTCTAGATGTTCCAATTCAGAAGGAACGCATCTATGTGGATTGCTTCGGGGTCTGGACGGAGAACAGTAAGTCTCCATCCGTCTTGTCTGCGCTGTTGCGAAGAGATCTATCCAAAGGGCGCCCCCAGATTCGCCATAGACTCTTGCAAACTTCTGATGGAGAGTCCATTCTGTTGTCAAGACTTGATGTTTTCTGCTCAGGATGTCTGCTCTCACATTCTTTTCTCCCTGAATGAAAGCGTGTTACAGAATCACGTTTTTTCCTTCGTCCAAAGAGCAGTTCTCTTGATGCTCTGTACAGAGACTCTGAGTGTGTCCCCGCCTTGCTTGCTGATGTAGGCCAACGCCGTTGTGTTGTCGAGTTGACCTGTACCACTTTGTTCCGGACTACGCTCTCGAATTCCTTGAGAGCTAGGAAACTGCAGTCAATTCTTTCAGATTGATGTGGAACTTTTCCTGCTCCTTGTTCCAGAAGCCCGAGACTTCTAACTTCCCCAGTGTTGCTCCCCAGCCCGAGTCCGAGGCGTCGGAAAACAACACTAGGTCTGGGTTCCTCTGCTTTAGGGAGAGGCCTCCTGGAGCTTGACGGGATCGTTCCACCACTGTAGATAGAGTTTTCATGTCGTTCGAAACGGGAATACACATTGACTCTAGTGTCTTCTTCTTGTCCAATGCTGATTTAGATGAAACTGCAGAGGGCGTAGGTTCAGTCTTCCCAAGGAGACAAACTGTTCTAGCGAGGAAAGGGTCCCCAGCAGACTCATCCATTCCCTCGCAGAGCACTTCTGTTTCTGTAGGAAGTTTTCTTATTTTCTCTAAAGCTTGTTCCATTCTCAATGTGGACGGAAAAGCCCGAAAACCTGACTCTGAATCCTCATCCCCAAGTACAAGATTTCCTGGGATGGGATCAGTTGGGATTTCTGGTGGTTTATCAGAAGGCCTAGGTCTTCTGATAATCGAGTTGTTTTCTGAAGATTCTCCAAACAGTCAGCGTAGGAATGGGCTCTGAGGAGCCAATCATCCAGCCATACAATGAGGCTCTGATGCGTTTCTTGTGTAGCATTGCTGCTACGTTGCTCATAAGTTTTGTGAAAATTTGAGGTGTGGTATTTAGACCAAACAAAGAGCTCGGAATTGATATGTTTCTGTCTTGTAAAACAAATCTTAGATACTTTCTGGAGTTCGGGTGGAGGTCGGGACATGAAAATAAAAAGCATCCTGGAGATCCAAACGAAACCATCCCAGTCGTCTCGTCTGACTGGCAGCAACGAACTGATTTCGTTGTCTCCATAGTGAATTTTGTTTTCTTCACGGAAAAGATTCAGGGAACTCACGTCCAAAATCGGTCTCCATCCGCCCGAGTTCTTGGGGACCAGGAACAATCGATTGTAAACCCCGGAGATTCCAGGTTCCGAACTCGAACTCTTCCTATTGCCTCCTTCTGAAGCAGCATAGAAACCTCTTGTTTGTATCACTAGAGTCTTGGACTCCTCTCTGTACTTGGCTGACATATTGATCGTCTTTCTGCTAAGGGGGGTTTTTTTCCAGAAAGGGATCTTGTATCCTTCTTTGAGAAGCTGAATAGACCAAGGATCTGCTCCCTCTTTCTCCCATGTTTGCCAGAAATTTTTGAGTTTGGCTCCTACCACTGTCTGAAGAAGATCTTTGTCAGACTTTATTACTTCCTCCTCTGAAGCCTCTTTCTTGGAGTTTTTGCAATAGGTCTTGCATTCCCTCTCCTGAGGGATCTACCACCTCGAAAGGGCCGAGAACTGCGTGGTAGAGGAGTGGTTTTCTTTGAGTTTCTGTCCTGCAACACTTGACGGAACACTCTCCTTGCTGCTTTAGTCATCAGATCTTGTGTCGCTTTTTGGGTCAGAGCTGAGGATACTTCTTTTACCAAACTATGCCGAAAAAGATGAGTTGAAAGGGGGGCGAAAAGCGATTCCGCTCTCTGAGTGAGCATTACTCCACTCGAAAGAAACGAACAAAATTGTGGGCCCTTTTCTTTAAGACGTTCCAGCTGAGAAAGGGCTGCTAGCTCGTTCGACCCATCTCGAAGCGCTTTGTGTCAATGCATGACATAAGGTGAACGAGTTCTTCCGTTTTGGTAACACTTCAAGTTTTCATTTTCTTCCCCAACGAACCCAGAGTCCAGTCTAGGAAGTTGAAGACTTCGAAGGCTCTAAAAACTCCCTTCGAGGAGGTGGTCCATCTCAGTGGAAGACCAAAACACTTTCGTCTTCCCCCATGGCCGTCCAACGAGAAGTCCCCTTGGGAAGAAGCTGGAACTCCCAAACCTAGGACTTCTCCAGTGTCGTACCAGATGCTGGATCTGGAAGCTAAATCGGCCTGGCCCGGAAATGAGAAAAGCTGTTTTTTTTCCCTGGTCTTTCTTAGAGTCCATCCATTCCTTCATTATTTTCAAGTCTCTTTTCGAAGAGCGCGATAATACCATCTTCGTAAAGTCGATTCTTTAGAAGCCTTCCCTAGAGTGACTCTGAATGTGGGGAACGAGGGGCAGCTGGCACAAAAAACTTTTCCGGAAAAAGTTCGCAAAAACTTTCATAAGCCTTTTAAGATCTGCTGAAGGTTGTAGATCAAGGAGAATGGGGTGAAAGTCCTTCATTCCTTTCTTCTGATTGAGACATAACTGATGTAGCGATGTCCATGTTTCGTTTGTGCATCCAAAATGAAATCTTGATGATCGACATGCTTTTCAGTTTTCTTGATACCTGGAGTCTTGTCGTCCAGTACCTTGATGCCTGGCATCCTGGCGCCCTGTCTCATGATGCTTTTCAATCCTGGCGTCTTGCTTCTAGACGTTTTCGTCCTGGCGTCTTGCTTCAAGACGCTTTTCATCCTGTCGTCTTGCTTCAAGACGTCTGTCCTGGCGTCTTGCTTCAAGACATTTTTCGTCCTGTCGTCCTGCTTTAAGACGATTTTCGTCCTGGCATTTATCAGTAAGAGTAGCAGGTTTGATATGACTGCATAAGAGAGAGAGTTTCTGCTTAAAATCTCGCAGTACGGAAAACTGCGGAGCTTCTTGCTGCTGGGGACAGACTGGGGAAGCTGCAAAGTCAATCTCTCTCTCTTCAATTCTGTTCGTCTTGAGATGAAAGGCCTGAAGAATGCCAATCCGAAAGAGGAGCAGGAGCATGCACTGAAGGCATCCAATCGTCCGATGCTTCCTTTACTCCTACCAAAGATGACGGCGCCTGTGCGTCATCTTGCGTCTTATATTGGTAGGAGACATCGGAGACGAAAGGAGCGATCAGGAGTTGCAGCAACGCACCGAAAGTCTCCCTTCGTCCGATACTTCCTTACTTCCTGCCAAAGACGACGGGCCGCCTGTGTGACATCTTGCATCTTGATTTGGCAGGAGAGCACATCGGAATCGAAAGAGAAATGATCCGGAGTTGCAGTTCGCACCGAAGGTTTCCCCCCTTTCCGATATTTCCTTGCCTCCTACCTAAGACGACATCTTACGTCTTAATTTGGTAGGAGAGCAAATATCGGAACTTGAAGGGAAGCACTCCGGGCTGCTCCAATGACTACATCCTGGACTCTTCTTGACTTATTTTCCGTCCTGGGCGTCCAGTATCAAGACGCTCGGCATCCTGGTATTTTCTTTTAATGGGTCTGGATTTCGAAGTCTGACGCCAGCCCCATCTGGGTACTGCGTCGTCAGATGACGAAGAAAACACTTTAACCTCGCCTTTCCCTATGGCGAGGGTGAGCGTCCTGGGGGATTGTCTACAGGTACGCTCGAGGGGTGGGGACGACCGCTAAGGATCAGGAGCTAAAAACCTCTCGCCTACCCTTCGCGGTCGGTCGACTTTCCTTCTCACAGGGGTTGGTGAGCTTGGAAGAGGTCTAGGACTAGGAGCACGACAAGTCCGCGGCCGGCCACCCTCCCTGCCACTTGGCACTTGCTAATTTCACTTTTCACTTTAACTCTCTCTCATATTAGACCATAATTTATCCCGGGGGTGTACTTGTGCCAGGGATTCTACCCAAAGTTAAGACCAAGGGCTTGAATGTGGCCGTCATCCATGTCCTGTAATGATGGACTTTTACCTGTTTCTGAAACTGGATTTGGTAATGATACAACAGGAGGAGGATCAATAGGATTATCGAGGGATAGAGAACTATCTATTCCTTGACTGTCTATGGAGGAGCGAGACGAAGGTCTTCTTCGCTCTCCTTATCCTATCCTTCTCTAATTTGCGCACATAGCGGTAATATTCAATCCATTCAGTCTCAGGCAAGCCCACACATTCATTACATCTATCACCTATCTCACAAACCTTTCCTCTGCATTTACTACAATAGAATGAGGATCTATAGAGGATTTAGCAAGTCTAGTCTTGCAACCTTTCACACACACTCTCAAACTTGAAGCAGAATCAGTCATGATGAGAAATCAAAGAGAGATAAAAAACAAGCAAAGGTCAAACCAACAATATCGAAACGAAAGTCAAGAGAAATCCAAAATCAAAACTCCCAATTCAAGCGAAAGCCAAAGCCAAAGTGTATGCTTCACCAAATAATACTGCAAAAGACACGGGCTAGCGAGCGAAGTTCCAACGATGTCACCGTAGCGGCGGCAGGGAAGATCTGAGGAATAGTTTGGAACGGTTTCTACATACCTGGGTAGAGGGCGCACAGTGGTGCTGCTGACTACCCAATCGGCGATTGCCGCGAGTTTTGAAATTCTGCCATGACGGCAGGGGCGTAAGCTATATATATAACTACCAGGTGAGTTAGTATGGTTTGAAAATTAATAATGTATAAGTATGTACCTTTTATTACACTTATATTTCAGTAATTTTACATTTTGATTATAGCATCAGCATCTAATTTCCTAGGGAAAAACAACTGAATCCAAATTCATGTTCAGATGATAATAGCAACAGATAGTACCATATATTTAATGCTCAACATTTATTTCCTTTGTGTAAGCATCATCTAAATTTGTCTGAAGAGTACCTCAATCTGCCGACTCCAATTAGCTCTCCTTTTAAAGATGATGTTAGCCTTACCCTAAAATTTTCCTCCCTTACTTGGGCTTGGAACATTTAGCATGATTGCCCAATTTTTTTTTGCCTAGCTTACCTTTTGCACCTCTTGGATAGCATCTATTATCTAAATCTTCTCCGTACATCCTACTCACTACTTCATGTCCTTACAGGCATATCTTTTTCTGTCTTGCTGGTCCTAAAAGCACTCCTTATCTCTCTTTATCTGTAGCCAATTGCAGTTTCCAAACCTTCCTCAACCCCAAAACTTGACTAAATGTGTTGACAATGGCATTGTGATGTAACTCTACAGTTTTTGTTATAATCCTAAATTAGGCTAATCTAAAGACTGTGCTGCTGTTGCTTCCTATCAGCTAAACATCATCTGGGATATTTTATATGCATTTTCATTTTCTCCATGATCTCTCAATTTGAAGTGCTGGGATCTAGATACCTGACTGGAAAAATAGCAGTTATCTTGACAATTAAGAAGCCCAGATTATCTCCATACATGGAATGAAGGAAAACAAGCCAAGTAACAAGAAAAACGAGAATGAAGATCCTTGAGCCTTACGCCTGTTTGGGGCTGGGGTGCATGACTTCCTGACATGAACAAGTCCAAACATCCATCAAACCACTTACAAATTCAAATTCTGAATAGGTATCCTTATGGATATATTCCTTTTCCCTTGTGACTAAACAAACACCTAAGCAACTCCTTACTAATCAGGCAACTTACCTTCTCAACAGAATCATTCAAATGAAGCAATTTCTGCCAGAGAATACAATGGACAGCACAATGTATCAAACAAATATAAAACAAGAAATTCACAAAATATGGTTACTGCACTTTGTGACTGTCCTAGAATATAAACCTATGTAGAATAAAACATAACTAAAAAAAAACAGTAACACTGACATGCAAGACTGATAGCCATACAGTCCTTTCCTCACCACTGAACACTACAGCATAGAGAATTTCAGGATGCTCAAAGATCAAAATATAAACATAGCTAAATATGCACCTATTACAAATGAAGAGTAATATGGATAAGCACATGTAAAAGTAATGTATAATAGTTAGTAACTGGTTGAGTAAGTTTTCATCACACCTTCAAACATACATAAACTCACGAACCCATCATACATACAGTAAATCAAAATACCTCAACAAATTGTTCATTACAACATGGATGACTACAAATGAAAAACACTTAAAGTATCAATTATAGAATGTATAAAAGTGAAAATATGTTTTGTTATAATACAATTAAGTTTGTTCATACTTACCTGGCAGATATATATAGTAGCTGTATTTCTGACGTCCGACAGAATTTCAAAACTCGCGGCACACGTAGTGTCGGCCAGGTGGTAGTACCCATTCCCTGCCGCTGGGAGGCGGATATCAGGAACCATTCCCATTTTCTGTTCATATGTATTCATGACCCTTGTCTCCTGAGGGGAGGAGGGTGGGCACTCTAATTATATATATCTGCCAGGTAAGTATGAACAAACTTAATTGTATTATAACAATAACATTTTGTTCATGAAACTTACCTGTCAGATATATATATAGCTGAATCCCACCTTCGGATGGTGGGTAGAGACAGAATAGGATTTTTAGGAAACTTAAATTAAGTAAAAGATTTACTTCTTGGTTCCTTACCTGATAGCAAGTAGACTCTGAGATTACTGTCACTTAAGCCTGCTTCTGCTTTTATCAGAGTTGCCAGCCAGGTTTGGACCTGTAGTGCTGGTGCACTCTGGATGCTCTGTCAACGGGGACGTGACCTCATGTGACAAGACCATCTAGCCAAACATATGGCAGTAACACAGCAACCGACCACCACCTGACCAAACTAACCAAAAACCAAAAACCCCTGACATTAAAACTAAGGAATGGGAGATTTCCACAGAGATCTCACCATCAACCAAAAACACAATAAAAAATTAACCTAACTAAGCTAAGGGATAGGGAGAGAGCTACCTTCAGCCCCCAAAACTGTGTCTGCCGAAATGTAAGGCCCCAAAAGAACTACAGTTCTCGTAAATCGTTCTCACTATCCCGGAGGTAATGTGAGGCGAATACGGAATTGCTCCTCCAAAAGGTGTGCTATCAAGTATATCTTTGATAGACATATTCCTTTGGAAGGCAAGAGAAGTAGCTACGGCTCTGACTTCGTGAGCTTTCACTTTAAAGAGGCTCAAATCAGTCTTCTGGCAAGATGGAATGAGCCTCTTTAATGACGTCCCTCAAGAAGAAAGCAACAGCATTCTTCGACAACGGCAAATCTGGTCTCTTCACCGAGCACCAGAGATTACCGCTGAGGGGAGGAAAACCTCGTTATTCTCTTTCGTTCTATTAACATAGAACTTGAGAGCCCTGACAGGGCACAGGGCTCTCTCTGGTTCTTGACCCACGAGACTCGACATTCCTTTGATTTCAAAGCTCTTCGGCCAAGGATTAGACGGGTTCTCGTTCTTAGCCAAGAAAGACGGGCTCAACGAGCAGACAGCGTTGTCCTCCTTGAAGCCCACTAGGCTACTGAACGCTTGGATTTGGATTTCACTAACTCTCTTCGCCGTCGCCAGAGAAGCTAGGAAAAGCGCTTTCCTCGTCAAGTCCCTTAGAGAAGCTTCATGGAGAGGCTCAAAGGGACTTAGCATAAGATGTTTCAAACACATCGAGATTCCATGAGGGTGGTCTTGCTTGTGGAATCTTGGAGGTTTCGAACGACCTTAAGAGATCGTGTAGATCCTTATTGTCGGAGAGGTCCAGTCCTCTGTGGCGAAAAAACGGCAGACAACATACTCCTATAACCTTTAATTGTAGGAACTGCCAATTTCTGCACATTTCTTAGAAAGAGTAAGAATCTGCTATCTGGTTCACAGAGTCGTGGAAGAGGAAATTCCTTCCTTTTTGCACCATGCCCTGAAGGAGGCCCACTTAGACTGGTAGACAGCTCTTGAAGAGGCTCTTCGAGCATTAGCGATTGCTCTCGCAGCTGCCTTTGAAAAGCCTCTCGCTCTGGCCAACTTTTCGATAGTCTGAACGCAGTCAGAGCAGAGCGGAGAGGTTTTGGTGAAACCTTTTTGAAGTGAGGCTGTCTGAGTAGATCTCTCCTCCAGGGGCAACGTTCTTGGGAAGTCCACAAGGAATGTCATGACCTCTGTGAACCACTCTTCTTGCTGGCCACATTGGGGCAATCAGAGTCAACCTTGTCCCTTCTGAAGCTGCGAACTTCCTCATGACCTCCCCATGTTCTTGAATGGGGAAAGGCGTAAGATCCAGGTCTGTCCAGTTTCCAGAGCAACGCGTCCACTGCAATTGCCCCTGGATCCAGAACCGGGGAGCAATACAGAGGAAGCCTCTTCGTCCTCGATGTAGCGAACAGGTCGACTAGAGGACGTCCCCACAATGTCCATAATTGTTGACAGACTTCCTGGTGCAAGGTCCATTCTGTTGGCAGAATCTGATTTCGTCGACTGAGAAGGTCCGCCCTGACATTCTGAACCCCTGCCACGAATCTCGTCAGGATCTTGATGTGCCTTGCGTCTGCCCATAGCAGAACTCCCTCGCAAGGAGAAAAAGGGATCTGGAGTGAGTTCCTCCCTGATTTTTCTTTAGATATGCAAGGGCTGTGGTACTGTCTGAGTTGACTTGAACGACCTTGCTTGACAGTTTGTCTTCGAAGAACTGCAGCGACAGGAATATCGCTGCCAGTCCTTTACATTGATGTTCCGCCAGGCTACCTGTTCCCCTCTCCAGGAGCCTGACACTTCCCTCCCCCCCCCCCCCCTAGTGGTTGCTCCCCTCCCCAACCGGAAATGGAAGCGTCTGAGAACAACACTAGGTCGGGTGCTCAGAAGATTTAGGGAGAAGCCCTCTCGCAACTTCTGAGGGTCGAGCCACCATCTTAAGTGGCCTTTTACTTTTTGTTTGAGATCCTTAGGATCGCATTCAGGTCCTCCTTCGACTTCCATTCTTCCGCAAGGAAAAATTGAAGAGGCCTGAGGTGGCAGTCTTCCCAGCGAGACAAACTTTTTCTAGCGAGGAAATGGTGCCCAGCACACTCATCCACTCTCCCTCGCCGAACAAGCTTCTCTCTCTAGAAGGCTGCGACTTTCTCTAAACCCAGCCGCTGAACGTTCCTGGGATGGAAACGCCCGAAAAGCCACTGAATCCATCTGAATCCCCAGATACACGATGGACTGTGTCGGGGTGGCAGATGCGCTTTTCGGAGTTGACCAAAAGACCCAGAGAACTTTGCCTAGGGCTAAAACGTTAACTGAAGGTCCTTCAGACATTTCCTTTCCGCCTCGACGATGCTCTGATCAGCCAATCGTCGAGGTAGAGGGATATCCTGATCCCTGACGAATGGAGCCACTTCGCTACATTCCTCATTATCATTGTGAAAACCATCGGGCCGTGCTGAGACCGAAACAAAGGGCTCTGAATTGCCAAACCCTGTTGTCTAAGACGAATCTCAGGTACTTCCTTGAAAGAGGGTGGACGGGGACGTGAAAGTACGCGTCCTGCAGGTCCAGAGACACCATCCAGTCGCCAGGTCTCAAGGCTCCTAGCACCAACTGAGGCGTCTCCATTTTGAACTTGATCTTTTCCACAAAAAGATTGAGCCTGCTCACATCCAGGACTGGGCGCCAACCCGACGACCTGCTTCGGCACCAGGAAAATCCTGTTGTAGAAGCCCGGTGACCCCAGGTCCAAGACTTGTTCCACCGCTCTTTTCGACCATCTGGTCTAACAGATCGAAAAGGATACTTTTCTTCTCTCCCTGATAAGACGGAGAGAGGTCTCTGGGAGTTTGATGTTAAAGGAGGAGGGATGTAAAAAGGGGATCTTGTACCCCTGCTCTACGATCTTGAGAGTCCAAGGATCCGCCCCTCTCTGCCTCCATGCCTCCGCAAAGAACTTCAGCCTGGCCCCGACTGGCGTCTGAAGGACAAGATCTTCATTTGGTGGATTTGGTTTTAATGAAGCTCTTCCTCTCGAAAAACCTCTCCCTCGAGGAGCTGCTCTCGAGGGGGGTGCCCCGCGAAAGGGTTTGACTTTCTTCGGGGGTTTACTGAATGAAGATGTGGAAGGAACTGCTGGGCGTCTTGAAGACTGTACCAAGAGGTCCTGGGTCGCCTTCTCCTGCAAACTCGTTGCCAGATCCTTTACATAGCCTGGGGGAAGAGATGGTCCGAAAGAGGCGCAAAGAGCAATTCCGCTTTCTGAGCGGGAGAAACCGACTTCGCGGTAAAATTGCATAAAAGAGCTCTTTTCTTTAGGAAAGCCGTTTCCAAAATGAGAAAACTAGCTCCTCCGAACCATCCCTGATGGCCTTGTCCATACATGACAACACGCTGGACAGCTCCCCCAGACTGAGAGAATCAGGACTTCTAGACTGAAGATCTAAAACTCCCAAGCACCAGTCTAAGAAATTAAAGACATTCAAAGTGCGAAGCAGTCCCTTCAAGTGGTGGTCCGTCTCCACAGGAGTCCAGGACACCTTAGCAGACGATAAGAGGGACATCCTCTGAGCGTCCACTAAACTGGAGAAGTCCCCAAGAGCAGACGAAGGAACCTTTACTCCCACGTCCCCTCCTTGGTTTCATACCAAATTCCTCCTTTCCGGAGAGTCTAGAGGGAGAAGGGCGAAAGTGGGTCTTGCCCTGGTCCTTCCTTCGAGACATGAAATCTTGAAGCTCTTGAAAGCCCTCTTGGTCGAAAGCGACGTCTTCATTTCGACGAACTCAGGGGTCTTAACGGACTTGGAAGACGAAAGTTGAGAGGGAGGAGACCTAGGGGTGGCTGGCTGGAACTTATCCCGAAGGATGAACGTAACAGCCTGACAAGAACCTTATAGTCCGAGACAGCTGAAGCTACAGGAGGTTCTTATTCGACTGAACTCCCTGGACTACTAAGTTCCCCTTCCTCCCTAAGAGGAACTGGAGAACGTCCATCCGGAGAGGGTCGTATTCGTCCAGCAGTCTCATGCCTGAACAAAGACTTCCGTTGATTGGAAGTACCCGCTTCAGGTACGAATCGCCCTTACGACGATCCTTAGAAGGACGGACATCCTTGCGAACGTAGCGCGTCCTTTGAAGCAACGGGAACTGTCTTAGCAGACACTCCCTACGAGAGGAAGCGCGAGCTTTCCTGACGAGAGGCCCGCCAAAAGCGTCCTGCTTAGCCAAGCAAGAGTCCTGCTGAGCGTCCTCAAAAGCGTCCTGCCTCGTTCGAAAAGCGTCCTGCCGACGTCTCAAAAAGCGTCCTGCTTCGAATGCC
>NC_061108.1:12931729-12939229 GCF_015104395.2 Macrobrachium nipponense
TTTATATATGTGTGTGTGTGTGTGTGTGGTGTGTGTGCGTGCGCTTGTATGTGCATGATAAGCTAATAAAGAAGAAAAGTTATCAATGATAACTTCGTACCCAAAAAGTAGTGAAAAATGTAGCCTGATATGAAAGGCAGTTAAATTTATAATTTATACAGACTTTATGATCATGAAATTCTGTAAAATGAAGGGGAATGAAACTTATAATATGGTTAATGAAATTATGTCCAAACAAATGAAAAGAGGTGAATTAAAATAAAAGGGGTACCTTAATGACTATACAAACTGTGAATATGAAAGCAAGACTAAATGGTTGCGAGGTTTACAGTTTTCTTTATTTGGGGGGGCGGGGGTGGGGGGGTTGGAGCAAAAAAAAAAGGATAAACACAACTTTCCATTTTTTTTATATATAACACTATAAGGGTAATGTTACTGAATTTTGCTGTAGTTCATTTGTCTTAATATGACTATATTTTTCTGGTTTCTGGCCTTTTATATGAAATAATGATTCTCTCTTCTACCCCATCCTCTCATTCTTCTTTTTCTTTTTGATATTATCATCATTTTTCTTTTCATTACACATCCCCTGAGTCCGTGGATAATTGACATATATAGAGCATAATAATAAATAACGATATTACTACTGAAATAACTTGAAACAATACCTAACAAAGATGATAATTATTATTAGCCTCATTTTTATTTTTAATGGAAGAAGTTTCATTAAAAATAACTAGCTTTGGAAAAACAGGTTAAAAGTCACCTTATCAAGGATTAATTTACTGTTCCTCGAGTTACTGTATTTACAAGAACTGTCGTAATATAATTGGATTCTTCTAAGACGTCAGATGTAAGCTTATATTTGGTCTTGTTTTATAAGTGTTATTTTTTTATTTTATTTATTTATTTTATAGCACAGCGTTCTAATATAATTTTTTTGCTGAGTACATTCACGCTTCATGACTTCACGATTGGTTTACGAAATCGTGGCGATATGATTATTCCTTATTTTTATGTTTCTTTGTCAAATCACCATGATTTTTCTATCGTCTTAGAATACTGCATATAATAATACATAAATAAAATTGCCCTACTTTGGCTTGTTCTTTTTGCATCACCTCCGAGGGGCTATATACACCCATTTCTACATTGTGTTGTCGACAAATTATATTAATAAACGATAACTTTGATCCCCGAGGGGCTATAGTAGATTCACATCAACCGTGCATTTGATGTCTAGGCCAGGCCCTTACGACGCTCCTGATTGGCAGTTGATAAGCCAATCAGAGGACTGGAATCTCTCAGTCTCTCTCGAGAGTTCACATTGGTAGGATCTATGTTCCACCTCCCCTGAGGTATACGTCTTTCAAAAGTATCCATCAGGAGAGGTGGACGCATACATCCTGCCCATGTGAACTCTCGAAAGAGACTGAGAGTTTTCAGCCCTGTGATTGGCTTATCAACAGCCAATCAGGAGCGTCGTAAGGGAGTGGCCTAGACACCAAATGCAAGGTTGATGTGAATCTATCATAGTACTAAACACGGCGTCACATTTAACTTCCACCGCGTTTAGTAGTACTAGCACCTCGGAGTAAGTGACGCGTGGATAACGAGCCAAAATAGTACAGGTAAAACAACACTAACCTGACTAACGTTATCGCTATCGGCAAGTCACCCCTCCAGTTCCGTATGAGTTTGTTTATTCTCTTTCTAAAGAACGCTAATGAAGTCTACAGGATTAAAAAAAAGGAGAGAAAAAAAGGGAGGGGGGGGGGGGGCGACTTTCTTACAAGCCTTATTAGCATAACAAACGATACGTCTCTTGTGTCGTCAGAACTGTAGGCTTAAATGTTTTAGGAAAAGATTTTCCTTTATCTTATTCCGTTGGGATTTCATGTTTAATAACCCCCCCCCGCCCCCCCCACCCCCCCCCCCCCCCCCCCCCCCCCCCCCCCCCCCCCCCCCCCCCCTTACCCCCCCCCCCCCCCCCCCCCCTTCGCTTTGATGCCTTTCTTGTCCTGGATAACAGGGAACATTATGAAGGAGAAAGATTTTGCTGATGAGGAGTATATAATAAGAAAAATTTTTTTAATATACTTACTGCGCTTATTTTTATATTTCTTACTATGTAACTCACGTAGAATCTCTCTCTCTCTCTCTCTCTCTCTCTCTCTCTCTCTCTCTCTCTCTCTCTCTCAGAAATAGATATGAAAATGAGAGGAAAATATATTCGTATGTTCGTTACATAAGCAAACTTTCATTTCGAATCGTAGATCTCTCTCTCTCTCTCTCTCTCTCTCTCTCTCTCTCTCTCTCTCTCTCTCTCTCTCTTTCTTAGGAAGAGATATGAGAATGAACTGATAATACATTCGTATATTCGCTACATAATCTAACTATAATTTCAAATCGTAGATCTCTCTCTCTCTCTCTCTCTCTCTCTCTCTCTCTCTCTCTCTCTCTCTCATAAACAAATGCGGGAATAAACTGGAAAAAAACTATCGCCGGTAAACTAACATTTTTAAACTATTTAGAAAAGACGAAGCCTTTCCAGAATGTTTCATATCATGACGTTTACAAAACTGAGATTTCTCTTCGAACTCTGCAAGTGACATTATGAGACGTCTGTTCACGAAGTCAACCTTTGACCTTTCGCTCGACATACATACGTCCTTTAAGGTTGGAAATAAACGCTGAAATACATCACTAGTTTAAATAAGTTCTGAGACCTAAGCTACTTATTAACTAAGGTAAAATGTTTAGATGTGAAACATGTACAGCTGCCACCTTCAGATTTCAAGTAATTCAGTCTATACTCTGTTTTTTTCCATATGCCCATCCGCCTGTGGTGTTTGAGCATGGTAACACTGCGTCCCGGTCTTTAAATAATATCCTATTTCGAATACTAACGGTGTAATTCGCATACAGTAAATTATTAAAACACTTTCAGTTGCGAATGTACACCCAGATATCCTTTTATTTACCTAAAACTTAGACATAGCGTAACTATTTAAAGCCCGGGACGCAGTGTTACCATGCGAAAACACCACAGGCGGATTGACAGATGGAAAAGAACAGAGTATTGTAACTTCGTTTTACAGGCGCGGGCACACACATACACTATATATATATATATATATATAATAATATATATATATATATATATATATATATATATATATATATATATTCATAATATATGTGTATATATACATAATATATATATATATTCTGGAAATATCCCCGAAGGGAAATTATCACTACTGAAAGGGAATTTTTAAGTGATAAATGGGATGAAGTGGCTCCAACAATCGACACAGTACCTTTCCAACGACTCAGTCGAATTTTTATTTTTTATTATTATTTATTTTCTTCTTTTATGCCTTATCATTATTTTTTTTAGCGAATGGATAACCATTCCAAATGTTCATTGAATCCAGAAGCAGTAAACTTTCTAAATGTAAGCCATATCCCAAAGGTGCCTATAACGATTAAAATTAACAATAATAAATTAAGCAGTATTATTACGTATTTGGTTTCAAAATGATGGTAGGTGCAATACCAAGTTCTTAATGAAGGGGGATCAGACCACAAACACTAATTTCGAAAGTTCGAAATCTGGTCTGATAGTAATTTTCAGATCAGATTTCGAACTTTCGAAATTTTACGCAAACTTGAAACGTATCCCTATACATTCTACTTCACTAATATCTGCTTTTCCATACATACAAAGCAGTGGAGAATCATGAGGAAGGAATTATTTGTCCTAGTGAAATAAAAAAAAAAATATCTGGATAGGGGGATGAATAGTAACCACAATATTGTACTTATTGATTTGAAGCGGAAGTGATATATGGTAAGGTTGAAAAAAAAAAAAAAAAAAAAAAAGTATAACAAATAGAAGTTGCTTATTGATGTCAAATGTATCAATATCTCAGTGAATGAAAAGAATCTCAGCGTGAAAGAAAAAACAGAAACAATGAGATCTTTTAAGCTCAAATAAAAGAGAGGCGAAAGAAGACACTGAAATCGTTAATGAATATCTTAGGGGGAGAGCTGTGCAGAGAAAGAACACTTTTATTTTTATTCTTTAGAATGAAATTATCATTATGGGAAAAATCACAAAATGCGAGACGAACAATGATAGAGGAAGAGGAGGAAAAATATAGGGGAAACGAATTACGGAATAATGGGCTAATAAATATATAAAAAAAAAAAAAAAAAAAAAACGAGAACGTTCTATCTTTGATAAGAATTCTGATAATAAAAAAAAATCCCGAAATAAAGAGTCACCTCTTCAAATGCAAGGAAAACAGAAATGTAATATAATGCCAAAATAAAAATCGAAAACGAAAAGGGAAAAATTAAGAGACTTATTTGGGAGCTATGAAACAAAACCGAACGTAGGAAGAATGGAAATACGCTCTTAGAAAAATTAATGGTGATTGGGTTCGCATATTTTTCCATATATAAATGCAAGTTTTTAACAGGAGGGGAAACGAGATACTGAGATTGAGTGTTGATACAACTGGATATCAAAGCTCCAATTTACCCAAAAGCTTTCTCGCAAAAAATATTTCCTGGAAGAGTAACAAAATAATATTTGCGGTTGAATACAGTTCAATTTCTACTCGTATTATTAACAAGAGTGCGATTCACAGCACCTTTAAATAAAACCCTATGAAAAACGAAACATAATTCAAAGGTTGGACGAGACGAGCATTAATGTTAACGATATAAGTTGTTGCTGAATATCACTCCCATTCTATGGGTTTCAGATTAAAACGGCTTAAATAAAATATTAGAGGCAACAAATAATAATCAGCATTTAGTTCGAACTCAAAACACTGCAATAAAGTAAGTAGAAGCAACATCGCCTATATATTTGAAAGTACTCACAATGATTTTAGTTCAAGTTGATAAACTGAAAAAACTGATCAATTTAAAATTAAAATTAGCCTGATAAGCAAATAATCATTAGCTCAGTTTTGTCGGTCGTTAACCATTTCTTGTCATCAATAAAAGTCTGAATGAGTCCAAATATGAAGAACTTCTGCAGCCAACAATAAAAGCTTCAGGAAATACCTATATCTATTATTATATTATATATATGATATATATATAATATAAGATATATATATAATATATATCAAACCTAAACCATGAATTTAAGGTTCATGCTTTTTTGAGGATAAGAAGGTTACACACACCTATTAGTATATTCGTCTGTGTATATATATATATATATATATATATATATATATATATATATATATATATATATATATATATATATACTAAACTAAACACATGAATTTAAGGTTCATGCTTTTGAGGATAGAGGAGTACACACACCTATAGTAGTGTATTCGCCTGTTAATAGTATATTATATATATATATATATATATATACTATATATATATATATATGATCAATATTTTGATATATACTATATATATATAGCTAGTATATATATATATATATATATATATATATAATACTATATATATATCGATATATATATAGATATATATATATAATAATATATGTATATATATATAATATAATATTGTATATATATATATATATGTATATATATATATAATATCATATTTATATATTATTACATTATATATATAATATAATATTTACTTATTTATATATATACATATATATAATATGTACACAATTACATAAGGATAATGATGAGAAAATTAGATACATTATAAAAGAAGAATCCTTGTAAACAATAAGGTTTAATATGTAACGATAATGGAAGAGACCAGACAGTCGAAAGATGTAAGATTCATTGAGGGTGAACAAAATTGAGAAATAAAAAGACCAACGAATAAGAAGTTTTTTCTCGCACAGCGGTCTATAATATATAAACTGTATCGCAGGTCTACTGAGCGAGCTTGCTTTCAATTCGAAGAGGGCTTCCGCGCTTGATTTTTCTCCAGAAGTTAATTGGATAGTTTCATTCGCTTGCAAGAAACCCTTTAGGGTTATTGTAAAAAGCTCTTGCTCACGAATCACTTTATATATATATATATATATATATATATATATATATATATATATATATATATATATATATATATATGCGAATTCCACAGAAAAATGAGAGTCAGAAATCCAAGCGCTTTCGTCTTTACTCAGACATTGTCAATGTTAACTCCTTGAGTCTGAGTAAACCGACGAAAGCGCTTGGCATTTCTGGACTATCATTTTCCTGTGGAATTCGCTATTTATGAATTCACGTGCATCACTGTGATTTTTTAAGCATATAATATATATATATTATATATATATATATATATTTTATATATATATATATATATAATATAAATTATATAATTTTAAATTAAATACACACACACTCACACATATATATACACAAAGATCCAGAGGCAATCTTTTCCTGTCATGGAGAACCTTTTCTTATTTGTATTCAATCCAGCTATAAACAACATTGAAAAACTGTACTCTGTCTCATATTTTCAGCTTTCTCTTTTTCATTTCGCATTTTTCCACATAACACATTCTCCTTTTATGAGCAAATGGCACAAGCGGACACCGCTTCATGTTGAGCACACTTTATTTAGAGTTTTACGTCCTAGAATTTGTATATTAGAATATCACTGGAAAGCAAACGCGCCGTGTCGAACATAAAAGTTAAGGATTACATTTCCATTATAAATTTGGCACTGTAATCGGGAGCAGTTTAGCTGGCAGAGTTATTTTGACAGGATAAGCAAGAGGTATATGGATTTTCGATGATTTGCATTTTTTATACGACGAAATTTATAAAGCTGCAGCACTCGCACGGAAGGATACCTAACTTAAAGGTGAACATTGCCGAGTTCTGATACTGCCACAAGGAATCAACAGTTACAGTGATGGAGCATCTGATAGGATTGTTAGCGCGTTAAATCTGAAACCATGTTACGTACGCAAAGATAAAATAAATGAAAATCTAATTCAAACATTACAGGTAAAGAAGGAAATAATTTCATTTTATTTAGAGGCGCGACAGAATCTGTAGAGCAATATTCTACCTGAGGGATGTATTTTTGGAAAGATAACCAAACATATTGAATATAGATAAGTACCTCATAATACATACTTAATATCAAATTACTGAAGAGCTCTTGCCTGTGTAATCAGGGACATATTAAAGTGGGGGGACATTGTTGTTGTGAATTCTCCTCGGGGAATGAATTCTCCTCAGGAGATCTGAATATTCATTGCGGGAAAATATAGAAGAATTATTTACGAGGTAATCCTGGAATCGCAAATGCGAATCAAGTTTTATGCTAATTACTTACGAGTCCAATTAATCTTGTGTTCGGCTGAGTGAAGTGATACGCCGCAGACGCCGGGGCGCAATTATGGACTCCGAAAAACAGTTCCGGGCAAAAGTTTTAATGGAATCTATTACGATTTTCCGGTGTCCGGAAGATTTGGGAAGTATTTATCATTGAAGTTTCTACATTTGG
>NC_061108.1:12941729-12949229 GCF_015104395.2 Macrobrachium nipponense
TATCCGTGTGATGTGAAGAATCTATAAAAGCTTTTTTTTATGTTGTCCTCATTCCCTTCGCAGAGTATTAGCATAATCAATATGTTTCTGTTCGTTAATTCCTTCTTTCATTTGTCTATAACATCCCTGGGATTATTAATAATTCCTAGGAACTGATAAAAACATGGACTAATAATATCGCCAATTTTTTTTTCATAACTTTTCTCTGTGCAAAATATATATCGATATATTAGAAAACGGTGAGTTTGTATCCTTTTAAAGACGTCTAAAAAATGTCGAGATTTGTGCTCATGTCTCAATTCCTCGTCAATTTACGAGAATTATGTCCCAGGTCTGCCTGTAAATTCTGTCCGTGTCATCAATCTGTTATCTCCATCATCCAAGCTGCCCCCTTCACAATCGTCCATAAACGTGCCTCTTTCGTATTGTCATTTATCCCACCGTCATTCCGTTTCCTTCCTTTATAGCTTCTTTATTTCTCCTGCGGTTCTGTATTTGCTATCATTAATTCTGACGTTTCTATTCAATATTTCCCCCTCCCGGAGCTAATACCGCCAGCTGATGATGATACCTTTCGTAAGCTTTAACAATACCACGAACGCCCCTTTGTTTTGTAATCCCCCTGTAATCCCCATTACCTCCGGCCTGATATTTTCTGCCTAATATTCGTCTCTTTCTTCCTGCCAAAATAATCGGTGCTTGCGTCATACCTATCGGTGAACAGTCTTTTATTTCCTAAAGTATTTTTCTTTTGGTGATCTCGTTGATTTTCAAGTCTGTATTTTCATCGAAGATTACTGTTCATTTATTTGTTTTTTTATTATGTCCTCAATTTATCCATTTTTACCTTCTTTTACAGTCTGCAGTTTACCTTCCCGTTAATGATCTCATAACCCTAACTGCCAGTTCTTTCTCCCCTTTGGCTTATCTTGGACATTATGTATTTTTTATATCTTTTATTTTTCTATTCACATTTTCAATTTTTAGTTTAACTAGATTTCCCATTTACAAGTTTTGAGGCCTAATTACTGTAGGCTTATTCATCCTATCTTCCGCGTTTTTTTCTTTGGCTAAAACCCCTTGCTTTTTTTTTGGTCATATCCCCAAACTGGGCTTTCAACGAAGTTCCAACAGCCTTTGAAAATCTTAATTTACTTCAAGAATTTAATAATTTAACATCCGGATCTTTTTAGAAGTTTACATTTTAGTTAATTTTGGAATTGCCTAAAGGTATTTTGAACGGGTAATTATACAAGCTCCCCTGAATCTAATTAAGATTATTAGTAAGATGCGTTATAAGCAGAACATTCAAGAATCAAATGAGATAAATACCACCAAATTTTAGTTGAAAAATTTAAGAGAATGGAAATTTTTTGGAATGATGCTGATCAGGAAATTTCAAAGAAGTGAACACATGAGGTTAAGGAAAATATGACACTCAGTTTCATAAACATAAAATCATTTGAAAACTTTCTGTTCGTTAATTAATTTTCAATATAACCAGTTATGAAATCGAATTATACCAAAAGTAGGATGTAGTTGGCTACTAGAACTAAACGTATAAAAAAAACGTTAATTTAAAGCAAGAAAGACAATAATTTACAGTACTTACTTATCCAGAAGGCAACCATATTGACTGCTAGACACACCTTGTGAATATTCCAGTTGTCTTCGGGGCATTTGGTTTTGATTCTATAGTTATTTATTCGCCCAAAGACAAAATATAAAACAACAAAGAAACACAAATAAAGGTCTTTCACTTGTCTACATTATCTATATTATAGATATAGATATGAGCACAAATTATATAGTTAGTTTTCCTATTTTTTCAGTCTGTATCCATCAAGTTAATAAGATCAAGAATTATTCAGTTTGATAAGATCGCTCCGAGCGGTGTGCGTCAGCAATTTTTTTTTTTTTTTTTTTTTTTTTTTTTGCTCTTAATAAATGAAGAGTTGTCATTAGCATAAGTGCTGACATGACATGAAAATGAAAGCCAAGGAGGTACGAATGAAGATATTGCCCCACAATCATGATAAAATGCAGGTAATAAGTTAATTAGGAAATGAACCATGAGTTTTTCACGGTTCATGGAGTTTGCTTTCCAAAAAGTCGGTGATGAAATTGAGGCGAGCTTTGCTCCCAATTGTCATTTCAAAGGATACTTTCGGCATTCAGTACATTAGGCTTTTTGCAATTGACGACAAATTGTAGAAAAGGTATTTCCTATAATGAACAACTTTACTAATTGCGTTTTAATTCCGAAAATCAACGGCGATACCTAAAAGCCTGGCTTTCATATAAGCCGCATACACTATATTTCAACCAACATTCTTCTTTTTTTTTTGGCCTTTGCTACAAAACATTCCCTAAAAGAAATTCCTCGAGGAAACAAATCCAGGAAAAGGACTCACTATATCCTGAGCACAAAACCCACCAACTTTAGTTAAGTTCCTCGTTGGACGATTGGATTACGTGTTCGCCTACCAATTCGGTAGTCCTGAGTTCGATTCCCTGCTCTGTCAACGTGGAATCAGAGGAATTTGTTTCTGGTGATTAGAAATTCATTTCTCGATGTAATGTGGTTCGGATCCCACAATAAGGGGGTTTCGTTGCTAGGTAACCAATTGGTTCGTAGCCACGAGGAGATATAAAATTCGTCGGGCCAGCCCTAGGAGAGCTGTTAATCAGTTCAGTGGTCTGGTTAAACTAAGATATACTTAAATTTTAACACCAACTTTAGTGGAGTATATTGTTGTTTAATGGAAGGTTTTCATAGAACAGAAATGGAGTTGACTGCTTTGATTAATGAAATTTAGGCTGTTAAGCCAAGCACTACTGGGGGTATTTTCGGGCATTCAGAGCTCGAGACAGAGATAAAAGAGAGTCGGAATGTTAGACAGGAAGAGTGAAGAAACGGAATAGATTAAAATTTGAAGAAGCGATGCAAAAATAGGATAAATAGAATAGATCCTGAAGAACTGAAGCAATCATAGGATAAAACCAAGTGATGCAAAAATAGGATAGAATCTGAAAAGTGATGCAGAAATGGGATAGAATAGGAGGTATTCATGCAAAACTAGGCTATAAAAGGCGGAAGTGATGCAATGGTAGTGTAAAACCTGATCATGTGATGCAAATATAGGATATTATATGAGGAATGGATGCACAAATCAGATAAAATTGAGAATGTGATTTATTAATAGGATAAAAACTGATAAACTAATGCAAAAATAGGATAAAATCTGAGGAATTGATGCAAAAATAGGATGAATATTGAGGAAGCGAGGAAAGTATAGGATAAAAACTGAAGTAATGATGCAATAAGAGGATAAAATCTGAATAAATGGTGCTAAAATTAGGTGAAATTTGAGAAAGTGAAGCAAATTTGGGATAAAATCTGAGGAACATGCAAAAGTAGGATAAAATCTGAAACACTGCCGCAAAAATAGGACAGTGAAGCAGAAATATGATAAACTTTGACGTATTTAAACAAATATAGGATAAAATCTGAAGAGATGATGCAAAAAATAGGATCATACCTGAAGAAGCGATCCAGTGCCTACTTTCATTCAAAGAAATATGATGTTATTTGAGGTGTGCATATTCGATAGAGAACGTTTTACGCCAGACGATAAACTAGAAACGTTGCATCGCGTAAGCGTCTCATTAGCAAAGCACTTCTCATCCCCTTTTAAAGCCGTCGTAATTACTTCAGAGAGGGGAAGCACTTCAAGGGAAGGGGAGACTTTGAAAAACTCCATCGTGATGAAAAAACCAAGACATGGCTGTTGCTGTAACATTAAAACCATATTCTCGGGAATATTCATTAAAAAAAACCAGGTCGGCCGTTATGGTAATGAAGCAGAAAAGCAGGTTGGAATTATTAAGCCACATTGTAGTTCTTCCATGGGAGGTAAACCGTTAAACAAGTTCTCATGGAAATGGAGGATTTTTCCGATATGAAGGATGCCAGGAATTCGGGTGATTACATTTTTTTTTATTATGACTGATTTATTCAACCTCTGTTAGTATTTACTTTCGTAAAATACTGGTTTCAAAGATTGTCATTATAGCAAAGGTTTTTTTTTTCCCTCTCGTTCGTCATTTAATAAGAATTCGGCTCTTTTGAAACAACGGACATGGCAGCAAAATCAAAGTGAAATCCAGACGAAACAAGTACAAAATGCACCGAGGTTTCTTCGGTGCAATCGAGTTTTCTGTACAGCCGCTCAAGCGTATAATCAAAGCCACCGAAAATAGATCTATCTTTCGGTGGTCTCGGTTCAATGCTGTATGAGCCGCGGGCAGTGAAATCTTAATGGCGGCCCGTTGGTGGCCTGCCAGAAGCACGTTTATGGCAAATTTTAACCTTAAACAAAAATAAAAACGACTGAGGCTAGAGGGCTGCAATTTAGTGTGTTGGATAATTTGATGGTGGATGATCAATACACTATTTTGCAGAGCTCTACCCTCTGTAGTTTTTAAGGTCTGAGGGCGGACAGAAAAAAAAAGCGCGGACGGATAAACGAAGCCGGCAAAATAGTTTTCTATGACAGAAAACTAAAACGGTGTAGAAGAAGTATCAGGAATTTTCCATCGCTTACGAAAGATGTCTGAATCCCAGTGAACAGGTCATCTAAGAAGGATTTTGTGTGTGTGTTTTTATTTCTGTCATGAAGGACGACAGTCCTTTCGTAACTCGAAGAAGGAATTTGATTAGATTCCCTTCCTTTGATTTTTGTAGACAGGGATTGCGCAATTTGCTGCAAAAAAATTGGTGTTTAGGGTTAGAAATGAAAACTGAGACGTATGTTTTCCGGAATTTTTTACGTACCATCCGCGGGAAAAGTTGATAAAACATTAAACAAACTTAACCCGCGTGATACTGGTCATTTTCAATGTTATTGGTCACTGTATCCTCAGCATTAAAACCAAACAACTTCAAGGGAGGCGAATTGTTCTATAATGCGAGAGTTCGAAATTGTTTTCCATAAAATATGGAAAAAATGACGCAAAGAAAATAGATGCAATATATGAAAAAATACTGAAAAATATTTTATGGATGAAAAAAGTATTATGATAGACTGATACATGATCGATGTCTTGACATATAAATGTTTTCATATTTAATAATACTATGTGTAGTTATGACAATGAACTACAAAAACTAAGAACGTGGAATGAATAGAGATTTAATTTAACTATCTAATGGGTTATGATTGATTTTACATATAGCTTGTCGAAGTTTTTCACAGAGTAAAAAAGAAAGGCTGTTACACCTGCTTAGGATAACATTAACTGATGAACCTCCTGCTTAAAATAAGTAGTTACTGGTGAACATCCTTCAAATAATATTTAAAGCTCCTGCTTAGAATAACAAAAACTGGAGAAACGCCTTTAAATAATATTTAAAGCTCCTCTTTAGAATACCATGAATTGGTGAACCTCCTTTAAATAATATTTAAAGCTCCTCTTTAGAATAGCAAAAACTGGTGAACCGCCTTTAAATGATATTTAAAGCTCCTGCTTAGAATAACAAAAACTGGTGAACCGCCTTTAAATAATATGTAAAGCACCTACTTAGAATAACGTGAATTGGTGAACCTCCTTTTAATAATATTTAAAACTCCTGCTTAGAGTAACAATAACTGGTGAACCTTCTTTAAGTAATATTTAAAGCCCCGGGTTAGAATAACAATAACTGGTGAGCATCCTTTAAATAATATTTAAAGCTATTGCTTAGAGTAACATGAATTGGTGAACCTCCTTTAAATAATATTTAAAGCTCCTCTTTAGAATAACTTTTACTGGAGAATCTGCTTAATGTTTAGAGCACCTGCTTAAAATAACTAACTGGTGAACTCATAGCATTGGTTGAAATACGATTGTCTATTTGCACATTTGTTAAGTCTGTCGAGTAAATAGGTATCAACACCTGTGATATGAATCTCGATACCTTGGTTACCCCAAACATAGTATGTGTCATCGTCAAGTTAAATGGCAACCAGCGAGCGATTCGCCCTGGTTTTATTTCACTTTTAAACCTACGGCTTAGGATCATTTTGACAGACGGTTGAAAACAAGACCTTGGCATAAAATGGCTGGCGAGGGGCGAGGGTGAATGGTGTCACACTAATGAGCATTTAGGGGCTCGCTCCGAAGTCAATTATGGAGAGAAGGGAAGGAGAAATTCGTCATTAATTTTTCTGCGTCATTACGTTTACAGCAATTAACATGTGCTTGAGAGGGGATTAGAAATGCAAGTAAGTTAAGTGACTCGGGTGCAGCATTCTGTTGCTAATAGCTAGATGATGTTACTACAACAGACTTTCACTGCATGTCTTTCCTGACGTAGAAAGATTATATTTAGAAAGCTCTCAGTGGTAAGGTATACCAAATTTATCAGCAGTGACATTATCCCCAAAAATAATATCATGAATAGTTAAATGTAACGTTATTTTCTGATTCAGATTTTCCACTGACAACAATAAAGTAGAAATCCTCCCGTGCAGTCAAGCTTGAAAAATGGTAGTACCACTCAATTTGATATTCCAAATATTCCTATGTTGCTTATCCATAAAATAACATAAAATCAGTACTACCTCCACGGTTCTCTAAAAATCAGATAGGTCCAATATCCATTGTGCCTGTATCCCCTAAATAACATAAAATCAGTACTACCTCCACGGTTCTCTAAAAATCAGATAGGTCCAATATCCATTCTGTTACTATGCATAGTAATTCTAAACCTTTTCCTAAACAATCGTGCTATCTCTGGAAGTACCTTAGGTATTTAAGGACGAGAAAGTCCATTATCACGAATGACCAAAAACTCAGTCACCGTGATGGATGTTTATTCATATTAAAAACAAATGAATTTCATTTGTATATAATATGAAAATTTATGCGAGGCAATTATTCAAGAGCTATGGGAGATAAAATCATATTAAAACGTATAGCAGCAATGGCTATTTAATGCGTATATCAGGCACTTCCTCTCCTATTGTTAAAACTGCATAACCCAAGTCGCAATGAGTGCAAGCTTGTGCCATCTATTGGCCATTTAAGAGAAACAGTATATAACCGGTTACATGTTTAATAAAGCAATAAGATCTGTCTTCACTTTTGCGTCTCTTACTAGAAATGTCCAAATTTATATTCTCACGGTAGAGGTGAAAAGGCCGTAAACCATTCAATTAGCCATCGAACTTTTACAATCTCAATTACATTTACATAAAGGACGCTTCTACGCACTGATATGATCAAATAATGGAAATTCTTAGTGTCATGTATTTTGTAGTGCGGATTCCTACCCTTAATGTATAAGCTCTTCACATGAACTCGCTCATACAGTTTTAAAAAACAAATAGAAACAATTTAGAAAAGGATTTAACTTAGGTTAATTGGCTAATTTTATTCTTAATCTGATATAGATAACAAATCTTCATACTTCTGAAACTCGTTGCACAATTGTGGGGGGGCGGGGGATAGATTTCA
>NC_061108.1:12954229-12976729 GCF_015104395.2 Macrobrachium nipponense
ACCTTCTCCCCCGGTATTAGTGAACTACTGAAGTGCCTTATTAACGATCGTTGTTTTTTCTCTCCTATGAGCTGTGTTGACTCAAGTGGAAGGCTTGATCATAAGGGTGGTGATACATGACAGAGTTAGTTCGAGTTCCTCCTCACAGCCTGACGCTTTGCCACTTAATTTTTGGTCACTTCTGGAGTTTTGGGATCACGGCTTCTTTATTCCTTCGCTGCCTTGTGTGTGGTCGCTGGTGTTTGTCACCTGCGGCATTCATCAGCCACGCCCCTTTCCTCGTTCGTCGGAAGGATTCTGAACAAGTTGGCCCGTATCTACTGTGGCGTGCGAGATCCGTTGACGTCCTGGATTCTCGGAGGCTACTACCCTCGGTGTTCCCATGGTATTTTGGGTAGCCTGCAGGCATTGCACCTTGACCCGGTTGACCTCTGCATCAGCGTCAGTGAATTCTTGGAACTTGTGGAGACAAGTAGGGCGGCTTTCACCAGGTATGAGATGTTTTTATAACTATTAAGACGATCGTGGATCGCTGGGTACCTGTAGATTTGCACGCCCTTGTTTGCAGTACGGTCTTCTGGATCTTGTATGATCTGAGAAGATGATTCACTAAGCCTTTTGTGATTATTCCTTTCAATCAATTTGTAAGGTTATTTTTGTAATGCATTGTGTATTAACTTAAGTTTAGCATCTAAGTTAGTTTGTATGTGTTAGGTAGAAATAATTTTAAGTTTCTCCTCTTATTTTCTCTTGCTTCCTTCTAACTAACTCAGTTTCTTAGGTTAGATATATCTGGCCAGCAATTTGAAAGGTACCTGCCTGAAGTTTCATATTTATTATTTCCTATTTCTTGGTTTAGGGTTTAATTTAGTTTTAGGTGATCTTTTAAAGATCTTAAGGTTGGTTTTCCCTTGTTTAATATATTCATTTTGATTATTATTTTTGCCAATCATTACCTTTTCTCTTGCGGAAATAAATATTGTAACTTTTGTTGAGGTGTTTGTTCTTTTGTTCCTAAGTTGCTGTGTTGCATTTTTACTGACCGCAAATTCTGAGTTTAGACAAGAACCCTTGAAATTACGGCCGTAAATAAGGTCGTAACAGTAGGGAAAAAGCTCACACATACACACGAACTCTCACACATTGTTCACGCCCCAGTGCTGCCTCTAACCAGTTTCATAAGGCACCTCTGCAACAGCCCATAGCGACAGGACACGGCACTGATCTGCAAGGCAGCAATTTTGACGTCACGCCACCCAATGAAGATACATCAGCATTTCCTAAGCTGAGTTGTCTTGTCACTTGGACCACACTTTGTCTCCATGGGAAGTTAAACTGATGACCCCTACATTCTAAGAAAGTCTCAGCATCTCACCTTACAACGGTATCTTAAATATATTATTAATACATCCCTCTTTTTATATAACATGTATATATATATATATATATATCTATATATATATATATATATATATATATATATATATATATATATATATATATATATATATATATATATATATATATATATAACTTCAATTCTCCATTCTTCCTTTCTTTATTTAAAAAAGAAGTAATTAAGAAATATTACTGAATTTCGGTTATCCAAATTGTCCTTTTTCCATTTATTTCTCTTGGGCGAGTATGTGAACCTTGGCATTTCTTTCCGTCCATCGAGACTCAGTCAGGATCACTAATACAACAAGAAAGACCTCGAAATGCTTCCGTCATCACGCAACTCACAGCAGAGAATTAATATGGAGCCAACATTAATTGAGAAAGAGTTACTGACATGATTTCGTCTCTCATCTTTTCACTCGATCACTGTCATTTTTACACCAGGAAATTCTCTATTCCCAGCGTTCATTGCGCGATACCCGATTATTTCCCCCTTTTATTCCCTCTTCTTCACCCCCCACCGGCGTTTATTGCTTGACATCTCGGTAAGGCGTCTAACGAAAGGGAGAAGACCCAGGGACGAGGAAAATTCGCCAAAAGAAAGGCGAAGATTGAGTCCACAAGAAGAAGAAGGAGAAGTCTTCATAAAACCTGCTTTCAGGTTTCTTTCTGCTCCGTAATGGAGGGCGAGAGGAATCTGACGTTACGTACGCGCGCCTAAATGTATCCGCCTGCTGTCTGCAGATGATGGCTTTTACGACTCCTTTTCGTGTCTTTTCGTGTGGTTTCATTCCCTTTCAACGCGTGACAAAGCACCCAACTGCTGTTATTGCAAAAGCCTCACGATTTGGCATTGCTGGGTTTCTCGATTGTCCCGTCGGAAATCATTCTTCTTTTTTTTTCTTTTCAAGTTTCCGCTGATCTCAAAACGAATATTTTCTCTTTAATATATTGTCAGACCTTTTTTTTTCTCTAATACCGTGTAGACTCTAGAGTCACGAGAGAAATAACATTGCAGAAGGTTCCAAGATCTCAGTGAAGGTATTTTGCTCATAACTATATCTTAGTATAACCAGACCTTTGAGTTGGGTAACATACTTTTACGTGGCCAAGAACCAATTGGTTACCTAGCAACGGGACCTACAGCTTATTGTGGGATCCGAACCACATTATATCGAGATATGAATTTCTAATCACCAGAAATAAATTCCTCTGATTCCACGTTGGCAGAGCGGAGAATCGAACTCGCGATTACAGAATCGATAAAACTGCATTTCTCTATTTCATTTTCCCACTTGGTACACATAGGAATACGATTAAATTTAAAATGACCAATAGGCAAACCGAGATGAATCATAAAATAACAGATAATCTATAGTAATTCATCCCATAATAAATGCTGCTCCTTCCTGTCAGTTACAAACATATGACATAATATTCTTATATAACAATTTAGATTAAAATAATTATGATGCGTATGTTTAAGTTTTCCTTTGTTAGCCTCTAGAAAACTAAAATACTTGCTCGTATTTTTTTAGTGGTATTGCGATTGAATTAATTACGATCCTTTATTAGAAGATAAAAATTCTGCTTACAACCTGTTAAAAACGCATCTGTTATTATTATAGTCTCTCTCTCTCTCTCTCTCTCTCTCTCTCTCTCTCTCTCTCTTCTCTCTCTCTCTGTATATATATATATATATATTATATATATATATATATATATATATATATATATATATATATATATATAGGGGATACAATCCACATTTTAGTGAACAAGACCACAGTTGATGGTCGAAAGCTTTAATCCTGTACAAGAAATATATTTTAAACTACAAGAGGATTTTACTTCATTGTGGATTATATCCCCATTTACTAGAGGTACGACATAGTAACTGGCTTCTGCATATATATATATATATATATATATATATATATATATATATATATATATAATCTTTTTCTCTAATATTATCCATACACAAAAATAATTTACAAAGAAAAAAGAATACCACAAAATTCCCACTGGAAACCAGACTTTAAATTAATTGATACAGTTCAAAGAAGGAAACTTTCGACGAATTGAGTCGCTCTTTGTAGAATCATTTTTAACTAAGAAAACTATATGGAAACAAGGAAGTGAAGCGCCGATAGCTACGAAGCCAAACCGTAGACCTACAAGGTCGAACTGCGTGCGATAAAATGAATGAAGACCTCCCTAAAAACTTTTGAGGAAATAGATAACGAAATCACCGAAGATCAGAGAAGGAGAAGGAATCAACTTTCATCTCAGAGTCTTCCCTCTGGAACCAGCAGAAGTTGGACTTTGAGGAGACGAAGGAAAACCAACATTTTCTCAAGTTTATCGAGGAGACTTTTAACCTGCGGAGAGAGAGAGAGAGAGAGAGAGAGAGAGGCTACCGGAAAACAAACAACAAAACTCTCTTGAAATATCTCTCACAACGGGCCATTTCGTGCTTCCGCACAGAGGGGAAATGTTGACTGCGAGTCTAATGCACTCACACACGCGCATGCGTGTTTGTGTGTGCGAGCATACATACTTACACACACACACACACACACGCACACACTCACGAACAAGACATTTCAAAATATTTGTTCCAGTTGCATAAACTCCAAACAAACTAATTTTTTCAAGTTGCATAAAATCCAAACAAGCTAATATTTTTTCCAGTTGCTTAGAATCCAAACAAACTAATTTTTATTACCAGGTCCATAAAATCCAAACTAATATTTTTTTTCCAATTGCATAAAATCCAAACGAACTAGTATTTTTTTCCAGTTGCATAGAATCCAAACAAACTCATTTTTTTCAATTGCATAACCATCCAAAAAAACTAATTTTTTCCAGTTGCAAAAAGTCCAAACAAACTGACATTTTTTTTCCAGTTACATAAAATCCAAACAATTATTATTATTATTTTTTTTTTAAATCTTTCGGCCCTCTTACTTTATACGGTACTTTCGTATTTATTGCAATGCGCATTTCATACTATCCTCCCAGGTGCTTTAATGACATGTGAAAATTATTTCATCTTTCCAAAATAATTGTTTTTTTAATCATATTGATTTCATACATATGTGTATGTACAGCATTTATATATCAGCATGCTGAATTGATCATGTTGACCAACCAAAATCATGTTCTGAACTATTGTTACAAACCTGGATGTTATATTAATCTGTCCTGTTTTGAATGTCAGACCACAAACATGTTCACTAAATTAATAACATTCTTATGCGTTATAAAGACTTCTCAACCTAGTTCTTTGTGAGTAAACATTTTCGAATATTATCTCAATAAAGGAAGGAATTACGTGGAGCTACGAATGTATATAAATATTACAAACGGGAACTGATCCTCGTTTTTCTTCATTCCTCCTTTGAAAGGGAACTTTGCTATTCTCAGGGGAAACAAGGTGGTACCCAAGAAATACTTACGACGGCTTTGTTCGTCTGTTTGTCAGGCATGAGAAGACAATATATTATTATATATATATATATATATATATATAATATATATATATATATATATATATATATATGGAGCGTGTTTCACAAAAATAAATTTCTGACTCACATCGATACTGAACGTCGGTCCTGCAAGAGAGAGTCAAGAGTTAGCCATTCGTCCGCATAAGTCATATAAGATACATAATCACGTAAGTGAACATAGTTTTTTAGGTTAAATATACGTATATATAAATATATATATATTTATATATATATATATATATATATATATATATATATATATGTATGTATGTATGTATGTATATATATATATATATATCATTGAGCTACAAATTTCTTTAATATCTAAATTCACTCTACTTCGGAATTGATATATTTTCATATATGTACCGAAGGGGAATTTTTTTTTTTTTTTTTTTTTTTTTTTTTTGAGTGATAACAATTTCGCCCCCACATGGGATCGAACCACTGTCCAAGTGGACGGGGACGAAATCAGGACCCAGTGACGCTATCAAGTCAGCTAACAGAGACGCTATAAGTTCATATCGATTCTGACCTTACAAATCACCCTCGAACTCGGTGTATTCGTAATTAGAAGAAAAAAAAAAAAAAAAAAAAAAAAAAATTCCCCTTCGGTACATATATGAAAATATATCAATTCCGAAGTAGAGTGAATTTAGATATTAAAGGAAATTTGCTAGCTCAATGATATATAAATGAATCACGGTTCGATGTGATGATTATCATATATATATATATATATATATATATATATATATATATATATATATATATATATATGTATATATGTATGTAAATAAATATATAATATATATATATATATATATATATATATATATATATATATATATATATATATATATATATATAATGTTTTCAAGGTATAAGTCCCACTTTTCTACAAAGAAATCAAGGGATAAGTGAAGGCCCCAATCCTTGAGACATGCCTACGGAAAACTCAATTCAGTGTCTCTCCCTTTGGATAAATAGAGTACCAAGAATTACCAACAGCCCACTGACGTATTGCATAACGGTTATCTCCAATATCAAATTATTAAGGCAAAATATAAATCATTTGTAAGTCTGAGTTATATAAATTCCCAATGCCAGGTAACTTAGTCTACCTTCTCTATGATTTCCAGCTCTGTCTGGAATTTTTACCACGAAATTCGTCTCCCTATAATATAATAATATAACTTTCAAAACTTATCACGTGTACATTGTCTTCACATAAGTCAATGTCTCTGTGACTGATTGTATTTGTGCGTTCATTTAAACATCATGTTTTTAAGTTGGTGTAAAATTGTTACTTTCTGTTGTCCATTATTTTTACTGTCTGTATGAATTCATATATATATATATATATATATATATATATATATATATATATAATATATATATAGTATATATATATAATGTATATTTGTATATTACATAAATAATTCTGGAAAATTTATATCTACACACATATGGACGTATATATATATATATATATTATATATATATATATATATATATATATATATATATATTATATATATACGTCCATATGTGTGTAGATATAAATTTTCCAGAATTATTTATGTAATATACAAATATACATTATATATATACTATATATATATATATATAATATATATATATATATATATATTATATATATATATATAAAGGTCCTAAAGCCCACGAAGGAAAAATAATCAACGGAGTTTCTGCAAGGTCTTTCGACTCGATGTCTTAATTTACTCAGCAGACAAACTGACTTACTTGAAGAATTTACAGTACAGAAAAGGTCGTATAACTGACAGATAGGGATTATAAGGAGATTAGTACCTAGAATCCGGCCCACCTGGAAAATGAGTAACCTTTCCAAACAAGCATAAACATTTGCACAATTTATAAACAAAACGATTAAGTCCAACTGCTCAGACACAGGGACAAGACAATTAAAAGATTATACAGGACGACAGCTGACCAATTCAGATCTTTGGTAAACAAAAACTTATTCACAAAAGAAATTAAACATACATATACAATGAAGATATCTCTAAGACAAGTAATTTGTATTTAAGTCTGTAATTATATCTTTGAGGTCATTCTTAAACATGTTACAAATACAAGGGTCTAAATGAAACAGGCCATGACAAATATTAAAATTACAATGGGAAGTAAGTTGCATTATGGCAGATTCTAAAAGATTTCGTGATAAGACATCTTTTGACTAGCAATTACTGAACTACTAATCCAATTTATCCGATGGTTGTTCTCACTTAAATGAATAAATATTGCATTAGATGTTTGCCCAGTTTTTACAGAATATTTATGCTGGTTCAATCTTACTTCTAAGCCCTTGCTCGACTATCCGAGATAAAAAGAGGGGCAGTCCATACATGGAATTTTATATAATATGTTGTTGCTTTCCATGGGGCCATTTTTTATTAACATTCCTTTTAGTGTGTTATTTTAGGAAAAAACAAGGTTGACCTTGAAGGCTTTTAACAATGATTTAATGGTTTCAAATCCGTTAAAATAAGGCAAAACTGAGGAATGTCCTTAGAACTTTCTTTCTCCTTGTTACTTATACTATAAAACTTTTTGTGGGTTTTATTATAACAAATATCTAATATATGTGAAGGATAACATAAATCTTTCCCTATTTTTCTTATGTATTCAATTTCTTGATCCAAATATTGGGGACTGACAATGCGCAATGCTTGTAAAAACAGAAGAAAAAATTAATATTTTGATGTTAAGATGGTAGCCTAAATAGAAATGAACATAATTTAGGTTGTTGGTTGGTTTCCTATAAATACTTAATTTACATTTAAATGGTTCTCTATATATCAAAACATTTAAGAAAGGGAGGCAATTGTCTTTTTTCAATTCTAGAGTAAACTTAATCGATGGTACCTGGTCATTTAATTTAGAGAGTAAATCATTTACATCAATACCAGAAGACAGAACAGCTAAACTATCATCACATATCTATACCACTTTACGGAAGGTATAAAAAAAAATGATATTAGGTAAGTAGCGTTTTTCAAAGAATTCATGTACAAGTTTGAGAGGAGTGGCGATAAAGGGTTGCCCACTGCCATGCCATATATTTGTTGATAAAATTCACCATTGAATATAAACTTACAATCACAAATGCACAACCTAGTGAGTGAAATAATGTGGACTATAGGTAGAGGTAATTCATGCTGAGTTGTTCATTACTAAGATATTCTAAAATAGAGTCTATAGGGACTTTAGTAAAAGAGAACATACATCAAAACTAACGAATCTATCAGTGGGGCAAAGAGTAATTTTGTTTAATTTATCAACTAGATCCCCTTGATCAAGTCATAAAAAACTTTAATAGAACAGTGAAAAATATCCTTAAAGATAAAACAAACTACTAGGCAAATTGTCATTCAAATATCCTTCGTTACCTTACCTGTATGAATTACTCAAAACGCACAAAGAAAATAACCCTATGCGGCCCTATTATCAGTACTGTTTGTTCAATTTCATCTAAACTTTCGAAATATATCACTAAGATCTTGTCCCATTACTTGGAACCATCTCTGATTCACATATATATAATTCTATAGATTTAGTTGATAAATTAAACAAAATTAATAACTTTGCCCCACCGATAGATTTGTTAGTTTTGATTATGTTCTCTTTTTACTAAAGTCCCCATAGACTCTATTTTAGAATATCTTAGTAATGAACTAACTCAGCATGAATTACCTCTACCTATAAGTACATTATTTCACTAACTAGGTGTGCATTTGTGACTGTAAGTTTATATTCAATGGTGGATTTTTATCAACAAATATTTGGCATGGCAATGGCAATCCTTTATCACCACTCCTCTCAAACTTGTACATGGAATTCTTTGAAAAACGCTACTTACCTAATATCATTTATATTCCTGTAAAGTGGTATAGATATGTTGATATTTTAGCTGTTCTGCCTGCTGGTATTGATGTAAAAGATTTACTCTAAATTAAATAACCAGGTGCCATCGATTAAGTTTACTGTAGTATTGGAAAAAGACAATTGCCTCCCTTTCTTAGATGTTTTGATAAATAGAGAACCATTTCAATGTAAATTAAGTATTTATAGGAAACCAACCAACAACTTAACTTATGTTCATTTCTATTCAGGCCACCACCTTAACATCAAAATATCAATTTTTTCTTCTATGTTTTTACAAGCATTGCGCATTGTCAGTCCCCAATATTTGGATCAAGAAATTGAATACATAAGAAAAATAGGGAAAGATTTATGATATCCTTCACATATATTAGATATTTGTTATAATAAAGCCCATAAAAAGTTTTCTAGTATAAGTAACAGGGAGAAAGATCATTCTAAGAACATTCTCAGTTTGCCTTATTTTAACGGATTTGAAACATTAAATCATTGTTAAAAGCCTTTAAGGTCAACCTTGTTTTTCCTAAAATAACACACTAAAAGGAATGTTAATAAAAATTAGCCCCATGGAAAGCAACAACATGATATATAAAATTCCATGTATGGACTGCCCCTCTTTTTATCCCGGACAGTCGAGCAAGGGCTTAGAAGTAAGATTAAACCAGCATAAATATTCTGTAAAACTGGGCAAACATCTAATGCAATATTCATTCATCTGAGTGAAAACAACCACCTGATAAATTGGATTGGTAGTTCAGTGATTGCTAGATCAAAAGATGTCTTATCACGAAATCTTTTAGAATCTGCCATAGTACAACTTACTTCCCATTGTAATTTTAATATTAGTCATGGCCTGTTTCATTTAGACCCTTGTATTGTAACATGTTAAGAATGACCTCAAAGATATAATTAATTACAGACTTAAATGCAAATTACTTATATATATATATATATATATATATATATATATATGTGTGTGTATATATCTATACATATATATATATAACATATATATATACATATATATATATATATATATATATATATATATATATATATATATACCATATATATATACATATATATATATATATATATATATATATATATATATATATATACCATATATATACCATATATATACCATATATAAATATGATATATATATATATATATATATATATATATATATATATATATATATATATATATATATAACCGGGTTGTTTAGAAATTAGAGGCCCCCCTCCACAGAACAAATGAAAGATATGAAGTTTTCTGCTATAGCCTATCTCCAAGTACATTATCTTAAGTTTCTATTCAGCTATTTTTCATTTTACATTTCTTGTATTTTCAGAATGGAGTAGTACTAAATACATTAAAAGAGATGAATCCTTTGTTAAAAGAAACTGGAACAAAAATCCATATGACTGTCATTGTGAAAATAGTGAGAATCTTGGAAGGCCTGAAGTCCTTTCTCTGCAGTCAAAAGACATCATAGCTGAGGCAGTGGGTAGACCAAAAAAGTCTTTACGTAAATTGGCGCTTGAACTAGAAACAAAAAGGGGAAAGAAGAGAAGTTATAGTGCTGTATATCATGAGTTGAAAAATTTAGTACCAAGCCATTTCAGGTTATTAGCAAGCCCAACATCACTCAGAAACAGAGAGAAGACCGTGCATGGTTTTGTGGTTCATTTCTTAAAGATTGGGATGAAGCTGACTTTCCCCATGTTGCCACATCAGATGATTTCTTCATTTACACAACCAGGAAGCCAAATCATAAAAATGACATCATTTGGGCGCAAAGTTGGATGATATCAGCAAAGAAGTGCGCTATCGCCTAGTTGTGAAATTTCCTGAATGTTTGGGAATTTTTCTCTGTTTCACAGCCAAATGGTTAATGTGGATCATCAAAGAAAAAGGACAGTCATGGAATGGCAAATACTTCAAAGAAACTGTGCTTACTGTTAGAGTATTTCCTTTCCACAAAGATCCTGAAAATGTGTTATCTGTTGAAGAAGTCACATTTTTGCATGATAAGGCACCATGTTTCAAGGCTCTTCAGACACAGGAGCTGCTTTGAAACAGTGGTATCGATTTCTTCTTGTCAAGTGAATTTCCAGGTAGCTCCCCTGACCTTAATGTATGTGAAAACATTGGTAGTATCTTAAAGGATTGTTTTGAAGCACACACAGTGAACAATGATGGTATACCAAGCCTCAACGACCTGCAAAGAGAGGTGACCGAAGTGCTCAGGGCAATGGAGTTTGAGTCTCAGCTTTTTTGCGATTTGCTGAAATCATGCCCTTCAAGAATGCAGGCTGTGGTACAGGCAGATGGAGGCCACACAAAATATTCAATACTATACTCAGAGAGAAAATTAAATAAATACCTGTTCTGAATTACTTTTGTTTCTGTCCTTATCAATTTTAGTTTATGCTGTAGAGCTGTAGAGGGAGGGGACTCTAATTTCGAAACACCCTGTATATATATATATATATATATATATATATATATATATATATATATATATATATATTTATATTTATGATTATATAAAAACTAAGGAGCAAATAACATAAAAGCCTATTGATTATGCACATGAGTAAATTCTGCAAATATTTTGAGAGAAAAGAAGGACCAAATGAATAATGTAAAAGAATTGTATATTCGTAATGCTCATGACCTATGAAATGCATTACTTTTAATGATGTGTTGGAACTAAAAAGTACCAGTGTGTCAATGAAATAACACTTCACAAAAAAAAGAGTGGAAAAAGTAGCGACCTGCCCCATAAAAGTTTAAACAGGAGCACGTTTCAGCCATTTGTGCAGTGGAAAGAAATGGCGAATTTACTTTCAAATCCGGGGTGAAAAAGGCCCAATATGGGGGCTTCGGCTTTTAAGCAGAACCTATTATCGGCTCGCGTCAAGAGATAAAGATTCGAGCCGCTTCTAAAAAAATGGAAACCAGGTTTAATTTCTACTGAACCGTTTCACGTGATTGCGCGTTCTCGTTTAGCCCTTTCGACAGTACAGTAGACATAATTGCTTCGATTTCGATCTGGATCGTTCATATGGCTATAAATGATAATAAATATTCCTTTATTCGCTCAGAGAAGATAAGCAATATGTTTACGTTTTTTCCATACCGATATCCTTTCTAGTGTTTCGATTCCTCGAACAGTTAAATTAATGGGTTTCCATGTCTTCATAGCTCCTCGTTGGACGAGTCGGTTACATGCTCGACTACTGATCTCAGGGTCTGGGTTCAATTCCTCGCTCTGCCAACAAGCAGTCAGAGGAAATTATTTCTGGTAATAGAAATCATTTTCTCGATATAATGTGGCTCGGATCCCACAATAAGCCGTAAGTCCCGTTGCCAAGTAACCAATTGGTTCCTAGCCACGTAAACATAGATAATCCCTCGGGCCAGCCCTAAGAGAGCTGTTAATCTTAATCTAAGGTATGCTTCACTTTTCATGTCTCTATGGGAAAAATATGATGACAAGTAATGTATATGTGTATATGAAAAAGGTCTAATGGAGATCTTCAAGAAAATGCTATCAATAATAAATGATTTTTTACTTCTTTTTTTTAAAGCAATAATCATTATAGCATTTTTATTGTTGACTTACAACCCTTACAAAGCGACAGTGAAGAGAAGGGGTATTTTATTAATATGAAATTCAGTATTCCACTGGCCAGCGAGCCAATTCAATGTCTTAGTGTATGACATAGGTTTCTCTCTATAGTTTTCTCTATTCCTCCCCCTCTTTTTCTCTCTTTTCTACTCTGGGTTCTCCTCCTTTTATCTCTATTGTGGGTTCTCCTCTGTTCTCTCTCTGGGTTCTCCTCTTTTTCTCTCCCTTTTCTACTCTGGGTTTCTCCTCTCTCTATGTTCTACTATGGGTTCTCCCTATTTTTCTCTGTTCTACTGGGGGTTCTCCCTCTATCTCTGTTCTACTCTGAGTTCTCCTCTTTTTCTCTCTGTTCTACTGGGTTCTCCTCTTTTTCTCTCTGTTCTACTGGTTCTCCTCTTTTTCTCTCTGTCTACTCTGGGTTCTCTCTTTTTCTCTCTGTTCTACTCTGGGTTCTCCTCTTTTTCTCTCTTTCTACTCTGGGTTCCCTCTTTTTCTCTCTGTCTACTCTGGGAGTTCTCTCTTTTTCTCTCTGTTCTACTCTGAGTTCTCCTCTTTTTCTCTGTTCTATGGGTTCTCCTCTTTTTCTCTCTGTTCTACTATTGGGGTTCTCCTCTTTTTTCTCTCTGTTCACTCTGGGTTCTCCTCTTTTTCTCTCTTTTCTATGGGTTGGGTTCTCCTCTTTTTCTCTCTGTTCTACTCTGAGGGTTCTCCTCTTTTTCTCTCTGTTCTACTCTGGGTTCTCTCTCTCTCTCTGTTCTACTCTGGGTTCTCCCTCTATCTCTGTTCTACTACTGGTTCTCCTCTTTTCTCTCGTTCTACTCTGGGTTCTCCTCTTTTTCTCGGGGTTCTTTTCTACTGGTTGGGTTTTCTCCTCTTTTTCTCTCGTTCTACTCGGAGTTCTCCTCTTTTTCTCTTGGGTTCTTACCTTGCGGGTTCCCCTTTCTTTTCTCCTTTTGTTTTCTTACTCTGGGAGTTTCTCCTCTTTTTCTCCTTTCTGTTCTACTCTGGGTTCTCCTCTTTTTCTCTCTGTTTACTCTGGCTTCTCATCTTTTCTCTCTTTCACTTCTGGGGTTCTCCTCTTTTTTTTCTCTTCTGTTTCTACTCTGGGTTCTCTCTTGTTCTTCATCTGTTCTACTCTTTTGGGTTCTCCTCGTTTTCTCTATGTTCTACTCTGGGTTCTCCTCTTTTTCTCTCTTTTGTTCTACTCTGGGTTCTCCGTCTTTTTTCTCTTTTTACTCCCCCTGGGTTCTCCTCTTTTTCTTTTTCTCTTTTCTACTCTGGAGTTCTCCTTTTTTCTTTTTTCCTTGTTCTAACTTCTTGGGTTTCTCCTTTTTCTTTTTCTCTCTGTTCTACTGCTGGGTTCTCCTCTTTTGTTTCTCTGTTTTCTACTCTGGGTTCTCCTCCTTTTTCTTCTCTTTCTACCTTCTGGGTTCATCCATCTTTTCTCTCTTTTCTACTCTGGGTTTAGCCTTTTTTCTTTTTCTCTCTGTTCTACTCTGGTTCTCCTCTTTTTCTCTCTGTTCTACTCTGGGTTCTCCTCTTTTTCTCTCTGATTCTACTCTGGGTTCCTCCTTTTCCTTTTTCTCTTTTCTTTCTACCTGGGTTGCTCCTCTTTTTGCTCTCTGGTTCTACTCTGGGTTTTCTCCTCTTTTTTCTCTTTTCTTTTTATGTGGGTTGATCCTCTTTTTATTTCTCTCTTTTATATTGGGGTTGGGTCTCCATCTTTTGTTCTCCTATTTTCTTTTACTCTGGGCTTCTCCTCGTTTTCTCTCTTTTGTTCTACTCTGGGTTCTCCATCTTGTTCTCTCTGTTCTACTCTGGGTTCTCCTTTTTCCTTTTGCTTTTCTCTTTCTACTTGGGTTGCCCCGGGTTCCCTCTTGTTCTCTCTTTTCTAGTTGTGGGTTCTCCTCTTGTTTTCTTTTCTCTTTCTATTGGGGTTGGGTTCTCCTCTTTTTCTACTCTGGGTTCTCCTCTTTTTCCCCTCGTGTTATACTCTGGGTTATCTCCTCGTTTTCTTTCTCTTTTCTACTCTGGGTTCTACCTCCTTTTTCTCTCTGTTCTACTCTGGGTTACTCCTCTTTTTCTCCTTTTCTTTCATACTCTTGGGTTTTCCCCTCCTTTGTTTTCCGCTCTTTTCTACTCTGTGGTTCTCCTCTTTTCCTCTCCCTTTTGTCTACTCTGGGAGTTCTCCTTTGTTCTTCTCTTTTCTATTGTGGGTTCTACCTCTTTTTCTACTTGGGTTGGGTTTCCCTCTTTTTCCCTCTTTGCTACTCTGGGGTTCTACCTCTTTTTCTCTCTTTTTCTACTCTGGGATTCTCCCCTTTTTCTTTTCCTCTCGGGTTCTACACTCTGGGTCTCCTTTTTCTTTTCTCTCTGGTCTACTCTGGGGTTCATGGGAAGCTTTCAGTTGACAAGACTGACAAGACGAACAACAAAACAATGTGAAATCATCGGACTGTCTTTATTGCCCTGCCAGCAACTTTTAATCTTGTTGCATCTACCAAAAAATAAAAATATAAGAAATTCGCTTAAGAAACAGAAGACCCTTAAACACTTTTGTATTTTAAGAATAGAGGACCTTTAAAAAAAAAAGAAAAAAAAGTCTTTTCCTGGTGTTGGAAGGTTAGGAAACAAGATGTCCTGTGTCATATACCCATCATCCACAACATCATCCTTGTGATTAATTGTCATTCGAGACCAGATAATCTGATATCCCCTTGTCCCATATATTCCTCAGACTGTCACATTATTTCTAACATTCTGCGAGAGTAATTTAGAATACGATCTCTCTCTCTCTCTCTCTCTCTCTCTCTCTCTCTCTCTCTCTCTCTCTCTCTCTCTCTTCTCTCTCTCTCTGGAAAAACCTTCCCTCGCGTGGTCTCCAAATTGTGAAAGTACGTCGAAGATATATGATTGCCATAAATTTTCTTGATTAAATGTTTTTACGAACGTGGGAAAACAATAAAGTGCTTGTTTTTTTTACTAGATGAGAAAAAAGGGTTTGAAATGATACGGGGGTAGCGAAACCGTTTTAATAACATTTTCCATAAATATTTGGATTCTTTTCAATAACTTTTTTTACAAGTCTCCAAGATCATCTAAGTTGCAAATGGAGAGCGCAACGAATGCAAATGACCAGTTGCTGATATCGTAAATTGCTCAAATTCGTCTTCTAATAAAAGTGCAATATACGGGAGACTCACTACCTGCCGCCTTAATCATGCAGCCCTTTGGAATATAAATTTTAGGATACATTCACACCTTCCAAAGGTAGGGTCTTGGCATTATTATATATTTCTATTTTAAACGTCTCCCATTCTTCATTTGGAAAGACCTGACAAATAAAATCCTATTTATTACACTCGTCATTGATAAAATTCTATTACATTGTGTGGTTATTTTTTATTGCCACAATTTTTTTAACAATAAAGAGGGCCATGAATTGCAGGAAGAGCTTCTTGCGGAGATTAACGCAAATATATGGTAAATTAAAATAGAAAAATACGAGTGTATATATATATATATATATATATATATATATATATATATATATATAATAAATGCGTGTGTGTGAGTGTGAATGTGTCTGTGTGTGTGTGTGTGTAATACCACCAAATAAAACAGAATACATAAACTAATTACTCATGTATATATGAAGGCATGTATAGTACATAGTATATATACATACATATATATATATATATATCTATATATATATATATATATATATATATATAATATATAGTATAGTATATATATATACTACAGTACACGCGGGAAAGTATGGCCGGGGCACTGCTGAAAAAAATGCATTTTTTTGGATTAGGCAATGAAAAAAAGTATGATTGGGAACACTTACCCCTCACTAGTACTTTGTTGTGTTGCCCCGGCGCTTGATGACTTCTCTAAGTCGCCTGGGAACACTTGCTGCAAGATTTTGGAGGGTTTCTGGCTCCAATGTCTCCCAAACCTCCATGATGGCCGCTTCAAGCTTTGGGAGAGAAGAGGTATCTCGGGTCTGAAGCCGCCTCTTAATGATGCTCCACACGTTTTCCTATGGGGTTCAAATCAGGTGAGGATCCTGGCCAGTCACTAAAAACGGGCACTTCACAATCCTTCAACCAGTTAACCACTAATTTAGCGGTGTGGCACGGTGCCCATCCTGCATAAAAAAAACTAGTGCCACTCTTTTCAAAAAGAACCCTCTAAATAGTCTCCAAAAGCTCAAAGTAATTGAAGCGGTTCATATACTCATTCTTGGGGAGGAAAACCACTAATTCCCCAACACCACCATAACCCAAAAGAAGCCCATACCATGAGCTAGGAGGGTGCTTCACAGTCTTTGTGGATGTACTGAGGGAGGTGGGGATCGGAGCCAGACGGACGGTACACTCTCTTGGCACCACTTCCCAGTCACACTAAATGTAGCTCATCAGTCCATAACCACCTGTTCCCACTGAGAAATATCCCACAACAAGTACTTTTTGGCAAAAGCAAGCCTTCGTTGCTTTTGCTGAGCGGTCAGGAGCGGCTTCTCCTAGCTTTGTAGGATCGCAGCAAACAGGTCGTCGTGGATGCGTTCTTGCACCGTCCTCAACGAGACGTTTCCCAGCACACGAGAATTCTTGTCCTTGATTTCACGTGCTGTGAGAGAAGGGTCTTTCTTTAGCTGACGATGGATCAGCCTCAAAGTCGTGGTCTTTATCTTACGAGGCCTCCCAGACCGAGGTTTGGGGGTAGGGGAGGGGAGGTCGTCCAGGGTCTCCCTCGTGGTAACGGTTGATCCAGCGATACACAGTTCGCTCAGATAACCTCTTCTGAGCACAAATATCACGCACTGAGATACCTGCCCTTATGCAGATCTATGATAGAGGATATCTCCTCTTTACTAACAAACTTCCTGGGCATCAGGAACGACCAGCACACAAAAACGAACAATACCGCGAAGCGCAGGGGACAAAAATGAGGGGGGACACTTTCGCCACTTAGGAGAGCACGCGGTCGACTGAGATGTTTGTTATTGTTGTGAACGAGAGTTGCCAATACATACATTATCTCGCAAGCGCCAGCTGAACTTTCCGCTGACTCACACTAGCTTTATGGGGTACTGTCAAAAAACCGCGAAAAATAATGGCTGGCCGCGTCGAACCAGCTATACTTTCCGCGCGTACTTATATATACATATATATATATACGTATATATATATATATATATATATATATATATATATATATATATACATCGAGCTTCAGTTTTTTTTAAGGCATGATCATGCCTTCAAAAATAGACGAATTCGGTGTCTCCGAATTTTTCATTCACCCTTCCAGCGTTTCATGCGGAACCACTGTGTTATTGGACAATAAATAAACTGTGTTCAGGACTCATAATGAACACAGTAAAGTTTGATTATGCTTTCCAGAAACAACTCTATAATTCACTATAAACATTAAAACCTTAAACGTTTACATACACGGTCAATGTCCGTATCATCAATGTTCATAACAAGTTGTAATAAAAAAAATATATATATATTATTAAAAAACTGACATGAAAGGTGTTGATTACTCGGCTTCGGATGTTTTGGTATTTTACACAAAAGTGATCGCCAAATATCGTGTTTTCTGTCGAAAAAAAAAAATAATTTGATTGATGGCGCTCTAAATACCAGAGAGTCAAATGCTCATCCTGGATTAGGCAAACCAGATTTGCAAGCGCTCAACGCAGCTGTCATTGCTCATTGCGTTATATATATATGTTTTTCTTTTATGGGCATTATCTAGGCGGACGTTGTTAGTGTAGTATTATATATATATATATATATATAATATATCATATATATATATATTATATATATATATATATATATATATATATATATATATATATATATATATATATATATACAATATATATGTATATATATATATATATAATATATATATATATATATGTACTATATATATAATATATATATATATATATATGATATATATATATATATAATATGAATACATTATGATATTACATATATATTCTTATATATGTATATATAGTATTTATATAGTATTATATAAATTTTTATATAAGTGTACATATAAGTATATACATAATTGATATAAATATAGTATATATATAGTATACATACATATATATATATATATATATATATCTATATATATATATGAATACATATTAACATATACATATATATTCTTATATCATGTATCTATATAGCTATTTATCATAGTATATATAATTTATATGTATACATATAAGTATTTTATATACATAATTGTACATAAATATATGTATATATACATAGTAGACATACATATATATATTAATATATATATATATATGTATATGTACATAAATATATATATATATAATATATATATATATTACATATACACACACACACACATATAAAACCTAAAAAAAAATTTGGCGACAGGTTGGAGTCGTCAGTTATTATTATTATTATTATTATTATTATTATTATTATTATTATTATTATTATTATTATTATTATTATTATTATTATTATTATTATTATTATCATTCCATTAAAAATTAAAAATATGGTCGATTTTGTTTTAAAGAGGTTTCGTGAACGTATCAGCTCAAGGGCTGCATTTGCTGCAGGCAAACCAAAAATCCCACCACTTTTGAAATGTGAAATACTCCAGGTTGCATCCTAACGTCTGATGCAATAAATAAATAAATAAATTAATTAATTAATTAATTAATTAATTAAATAATTAATAAGAATAAATGAAATAAATTGTAGAAAAATGGCGAACTTCGTATATCGTAAAGAGCATAATCATTTAAGGAAATTGACGACATTTCCCAAGGTAAAATGAATAACAGTATTAATAACGGAGAACGATATCAATAAAAAAAATCCACGACGATCCTCTCTCTCATTTGATGACATCGTATGCATCAGTGCTCGTAAAGAAAAAAAAAACATTGTAAAGGGACGTAGCAATGAGAAGAATGACATATGTTATATAGAACTCTATTTGTGTCGGCTATATAAAATATATCAGATTTACCGGACGCTTTTGCAGTATCCCCGGTTTGGCCCGTAAAAGTGTTTGGGGAATGATGCATTGATAATGTCAGCCGAATAATGCCGTTGATAGTATGATTCATATAGTAGCTAACGGAGCCAGCATTCATAAAAGAACAAAGCCTATTTCTTCTAAAGTGTTTCATAATGGCTACCTGGAAAATAAGAGGCAATATGATACAGATTTTTCACCTCTCGTACCTGTAAATTGTAAGAATAGAAAAGCTAATTACACTGATTACAAAGCATGTAGTAATTTTAACACACTAATGAATGGAAGACTACTCTGAAGATATTCTCATTGACAATCATCGAAAGACTTTCACGTAAAGAATCTGTAGTATAGGTCATATTACCGAATGTGTTCTAGGTAACTGCATGATTAAAAGGGTATAAATCTAGTGAGAATAAGAAAAAATATGCGTATGTGATAATGATTAGTGGCAAATCTCATGGAAAATGAACTGACGACAGATGCATCTGATCAATACCAGTATTATTCACTACCACCAACCATAAAATTGACACGAATTGCATGAACACATAATAATACATATTAATACATAAAAAATACATTTATCCAGCATTTAAAATAATAGGACATATTAACAGTAAAGACGATATGAAAACAAGTGGTACAGTGGTATATTTCCCTGTGATTCTAGCAAATGATACATTACTAAAAGGATTTTATCATCTTTATAAATCACTAAATAAAATTACAGTAAAGAATAACTACAGTATATGTAAATCAGGTTTATTATAGAGAATTGTATTTTATATTGTTTTTTTTTTCATGCATCTCAATTCCTGACAATGTCAGATTTTGACCCACAAAAGCTTAATCGACCCCCTTTTGACTCCCACGAGTTCATTAAATCCCAGGATTATCCCATCGACCCCCGTGGGACGATATCGACCACTTGGGAGACCCTCGAGTTGAATGGAATCCGAGCACGATGGCACTCCTCATTTCCATCTGGGTCTTCCAGCATATGAGAGTGGAGAGCCTTCTTACGGAAAGGCTTATTATGCTAATAGTCTTTGTTCGTCTAATTTGAAATCTCGTAGCCTGGTACTTTACATGTACTTCATTACGGTGCCATATCGAAATTACTTTTCGATAAGTTAGAGAAGTTGTTTGATACAAACGATTTGAAATGTACGTATGAAAATGCTCGAATATTAGCATGCATTGTCAATAAAAAGTCGTCTAATGTAAAGTTACATTCAAACTTGAACTCTTCCTGTGTTAAAATCTCAGACCTTTCTAATAAGAAGTTTAATGTAAATTTGCGTTCAAAACTTCATATGTACATATGCCCGGATATTGGCATACTTCGTCGATAAGAACCTGTTCAATATAAAGTTACGCTCAGACTGACAGTCTCCATACGCCGGATATTCGCATACTTAGAGAAAGACTCGTATTAAAAGTCCTATGACTAGCAATTGCATTTTGTTTCAGTAACTTAGGATCTATCTGTTTCCTCTACCCAGGATATTACCGTACCGGACTTTGATGGAGGACAATGATACTGTGAAAGCTTAACTAAAGAGTATACAGGGGTGATTTGTACAGAAAACTGATATTTACCGAAAACACGTATAATTCAGACATTTGGAGAGAGAGAGAGAGAGAGAGAGAGAGAGAGAGAGAGAGAGAGAGAGAGCAAATACTAGATTAATGGGGATGCAATAGTATAAAGACCAAAAGCAAAAGACGCGAATTCGTACGCAAGAAACGTAAAAGCACTCGACGTGCTGTTGCTGTGAGGCTTGGCAGTATTTAATAACAGGTTTTTGCTAATATCTATTTCGGTCGTATTATGATGAATATGACAATAACCCTCTACTCCTAACTAGGCAATCCATCCTTTCTCCCGGTTTAGGCAATATTCAAATGTTAATTGTTAACGTTTTTTACGCTTGCATTCTTTTATTCCTGAAATATCATATATTTTTACTCTTTCACATGACCCCCTAATTTATACCCGAATTATCATATGTCATTACTGTATGACATGACCCTTAATTTATCTCTGAAATATCATATGTCATTACTTTTTCACATGAACATTAATTTATTCCTGAATTATCATATGTCATTACTGTATCACACTACTCTTAATTTATTCCTGAAATATATATTTTTATTCTTTCACACGACCCTTAATTTATCCCTGTAATATCCTATGTCATTACTGTATCACATGACCCTTAATTTATCCCTGAAATATCAAGATGTCATTACTTTTTCAGGTGACCCTTAATTTATCCCTGAAGTATAGTATATATCGTTCATTTCTCTCTCTCTCTCTCTCTCTCTCTCTCTCTCTCTCTCTCTCTCTCTCTCTCTCTCTCTCTCTCTCTCGAATGTCTGAATTATACATGTTTTCAGTAAACTGCCGTCTCCTGTCTTCTGTACAAACCACCGCAATATACTCTTCAGAATAGCCATATTCAGCCGAATATTTCTTTGCCACAGCGGAAAGTGGTTCCTTGATCTTTCGCGCCTGGCACCGTTACGTCCTCTGGCTTGTATTGCCTTTTGTACGTGAACAAACATCTTCCTTTCTCTGGACATGTTTTCGATTATACAAATGCCCACTCACACGCGAAGTCGAAGTATCAGTAATTGTGGTTTATCCCTTTTTTTTTCAACTCAAATGCGTTGGTGACTAACTGCTAATTCTATCAGACTGACAAATGCGCTTAAGTGTTGAAATTCTTCACTTATACATTGTTCTTTATTTAATATGCGTTGATGACTAACTGCTAATTCTACCAGACACTGAAAGATGCCTTTAAGTGTTAAAATTTTTCACATATATATATTTTTTTTTAATATACGTTGGTGACTACCTGCTAATTTTATCAGATAGTGATAAATGCAATTAAGTGTTAAAATTGGTTCATATATACATTGCTTTTG
>NC_061108.1:12981729-12991729 GCF_015104395.2 Macrobrachium nipponense
AGGAAAAGGAAGAAAAATAATAAAAAAAAAGAATAATCACAAGAAGATTTCCCCAATCACAAAATACATAATACATGTATAATATGCATAACTCCCGCATTTTTCCCAAGAAATGCTCCATGTAAAGTTATGGAATTTGCCAGAAAGCAAACTCTCACACATGCGCTTTCGTGAAATGCTATTGTCAACATTTCCAGATATTGCCAAAATTTCTGATCTATCAGCATCAGAGGAAAAGATCGCACGGCTCAGAAAATAATCATCACATCGCTTGTCAGCAGAAAAATCGCCTGCGGACGTATGCTCAGACAGTAGCATAAAAATTGTCTAGTCACACATAAGTTTGGAACTCATGATTCTCAAAAAACGTCTAACAGACACATTTCACAGAATTAACTCCAGGATATGACTAATGCGTTCAAAGATTTGTCTCGAAGACTTATTCTCTCAACATGACTTTTCCCCATTATGTGTCTCCAAAATAACACACTTGTGAACATAAAAAATGCACACATCTCCAAATGACTCGTAATGCAGTAATGACACTAGCCTCTAAATAGTCACGAAACCAAAAAAGAGAACCACAGAAATCTCCTCTTGTCTCGAAAAAAAACTCCATAACCACAAAAAAAAGGGTCACCCGCCAAAGATTAATTCCAGCTCCATATATTTCACCATATTAATAATAACACCACTCCGGATATAAAAATATTTCCTCCATTTGGTTAATAACCAACCCCATATTATTCTCTCTTATTTCTCCAATAGCCACATGTCAATAAAAAAAAACAACACCACTCCAAGAATAGAGAATAATCACCTCTATTTCGACAAATACAAAATATTTACCTCTATTTCCCCAATAACTCCATGTGGAACAAAACAAGGCTCCAAAAAATATATCTCCAAAAATGTGCACTCAAGGCAAACTAACTCACACACTCACAAATATTGCCCCATAATCTCCAATATGTGTCTCCATTTGCAAACAAAGATGGCTGCAAAAATAATTGAACTAAACATAGCTCTCATCACATTATTGGCAAATATCAACAATGGCCAAAAAAAATATATCTCCCATATATTATATCTCAAATATAACTCCAAATATATCTCAATTATAACTCCAATTCTCCAAAGAATAACTCCATGTTATAGTCAAAAACTATAAAAACTCTCTCCATTTAGCATAACTGCTAAAAAAGGGCAAAAACTCGGCAAATAAAACTGTCTAGAAAATTCTAGAAAAAATCACCATGTTGCCACAAGTCATTATAACAGAACTCCCAACTCACAGTGTCTTAGCCAAGACTTCTCCATATGCACTACGACATAAGCCACTAGAAAACTTAACCAAGTTTCCTATCTCTCACAAAGTTGTCACAAATACAACGAAGGTATTGTGCAAGAAAACTCACAATTTCTGGAACACAAATATCCAGAGAAAAAAGTAGTGCCATTACGTATGCATTCAAAACATGCAAAAATTCTCCCCATATATTTCTATCGCATCAAATAGCTAAAACCACGAACACGTTCCCGAACAATGACTCTAAGTCACGAACTGAGACATTAAAGAATATTCACACCAACTGGAGAGAAAAAATAAATTCAAATTCACCCAAGATAAAGAAAACTTGTGTCAGCGATGGCTAACTTCCAAAAAAGATAAAAGAAAAGAAAAATCAACGGCCTTGTTTCACTATCTCCCGTAACTCACTAGATGTCAAGCAATTATCTGCTGAACCCATAAAAAAAAGAAAAAAAAACTAAAATAATGTGTTGTTAGTTCCTCCCAAAATCAAAAAAAGATTTCACCTCCCTTGATAGCATTACAGCGCCCACGTATTAGTATAAAAAAATCAGTATCAGTACAAAAATATCACCAATGTTAATGCTTGTCCATTCTCCAAAAATTCAGCAAAAGTTCAGCAAGATTCAACACAATTCACCAAGATTCAGCCAGATTCATCAAGATTCAGCAAAACTCATCCCCGTGAATCTGAAATATTCACCAAAGTTACAAAACTCAACAATTAATTAACACAAGACTTCTCATTAATTCATTGTAATAATTCTCCTTGAATAATTATCAACTAATCTCCCATGAAATATCTCAAATCTCTCGTTAAACAATTCTCCCGTAATGATATTATACTTAAGCAAACCTCCCGTGGCACATCTCAAGTATAACAATTATTAATAATAATAATAATAATAACTCTCCATAGCAATAATTCTCTTGCAAAAATTTCAAGTAAGGGTGAAATTCAAATATCTTACACTAGTATTGCTGAATCTTTATGGTATACCACCATTTCCACACCCACACAACCAACACCATTTACGGCATCGGGCAACACCATTCGGCACAATTTTTCAAAGTAATTTCTCCAACACAATAAAAAAATTATCTGTGTATCCCCCTTATATTTGTGTCTTTCAAGGCACAAGTACTCCCATACAATGCATTTCAATTCGCTTTTTATTTCCTTTTCTCTTCCTCCAAGGGAGAAAAAAAATATCTTTTCTAAAAAAAAGACTCTACAGGCGTTACACTTCATCAACTAATCAATCAGCTGATATCTTAGCATCCATGGTCAAGGGCAAACCCATAACCCAACACAAAGAAAAAAAAACAAAAAAAAAAGAAAAAGGGGGAGTTCACCCACTGAGAAAAAAAAATTTCTCCCCCCCGTGGAAGAACAACCTCAGTCAAGCGGCAGAACAGCCGAGGCATACACAGTAGTACCCCATCTCCCCTTAAACAGTGTCGAGGACCCCCTCCCAAGGTATACACTAGTACCCATCTCGCAATGCCCTCACCCTGCACCATCTCTCGAGGGAGGCCAGTAGTACCCTCCATGCAACTATCCCCCGAGGGATGCCAGTACCCTCGCATGCAACGCGCCTCTCTGCAGAAATGTGCTGAGCCCGTAAAATTGTGGCCGCTGTGTCTCTAAGCCAGATATGCTTATCTAAGCACAGTTCACATGCATAAATACATCTTAATACACCTGTGTGTTTAAAAAAACAAAGACGAATACGTCTATTATAAACACGTGCAAATAAAGAAAAACACGTCACTATGGGGCAAAGACAAGAAAAATTGTTGACCTCATAACCCTGAAATATTTAAACAAAACCCACCTCCTTCAAAACAATAGTTTTAACACTCACCACTCCATAATGGGAAAAAAAAAAAAAGAACTCGAATTCTCGTAAAACACGTAAATCTCGTCGGCACAATACAAACGCGATCGGCGAGATGACACCTAGCAACTGTCACTTACAAACCAAACTGAGTTGCTCTCACGACTCCCGCCCTGAAGAATCTCGGTACGAGCAAATTTGATGACCCTAATAGAAATTTCTTTCCTCATCCCCCCATCCCACGGATGGATATTTTCTCTACCCCTTTTTCAATTAGCAAAAACTGAGATCCAACAATTTAACAATTTTCCACAATCCCACAAAGCTTTGTCGTTGTCGAAAAACTAGCGCTAAGACCACAACCCTTTTATTTTCTAACCGGCCACCCATCTCTACATTGGCGTTCCTAGGTATAAAAAAGAAAGAAAACTTTTATACCCCCTCTTAACCGCTTGCCACCACTGTTAATGGGGGGATTCTCCCCCCATTATTCATAAGGTAAGCGTGAGACACGAGTGGAAGGCAAACCCACACCACAAAGCATTACTCACACAGCCTCTCTCTCCTCTCTCTCCTCTCTCTCTCTCTCTCTCTCTCTCTCTCTCTCTCTCTCCACCTCTTTCTCTCCATTCTAACAGGTAATGAAAATGAGAGAGTTTGCGTCTAACATTAACGTTTATTAACAACGAATAAATAAATCAATCAATCAAGTAAATCCAGTCTTACAGACTAACCCAAAAACGGTACAATGTCTAGTCACCAAAAAAAGTCTACACCCCTCTCCTCCAGGAGTACCAGAATCCGTCTGTTTCAAAGATACAGAACACATCCGGTAAGTACACACACAAGATTGACAGACAGAGGTTTAAATATTGGATATCATCACAAAAATGTCAAACAGATAATAAGCCACTCTTGGCTAAAGCACTTCAACACTTACCCAAACAACCGGACACTAAACACTATGTCACAAAAAACTCCCCCGCGCGAACGCCACGGCATCTTTGCCTGTGACTTGAAGCCCTCTGTCAAAATCCTCCCATAGGCTTGGGTATGACACTCTTTTAACAAAAGAGGCGCACACGCACATACGAACGCACAGTTCGCTAGCGCCTCGCAACACTAGCTGCATCCAGTTTCACAAAGGCACTTTGAGAAGAGTTAATAAACTCAGTACATTGACTTGTTGAACTAAGCATTTTTATCTCACGCCACCCCTAGAAACTCATTGTCAGCTACTCTCGGGTCGTTACCTCTACACTGTTCTCCACATTCCATAGGTCACAGAGAACACACGGACAATATATTATTAATCAAAACCCTAAGGCCTTACAATATATATATATAATATATATACTATATATATAATAATATATATATATATATACTATATATATATATATATATATATATATATATATATATATATAATATATATAATATCTATATGATTATACTATAATATATATATATATATATTATATATAAATACATATATATATATATAGAATATATTATATATATATTATATATATATATATATATATATATATATATATATATATTATACTATATAATAATATAACTAATAATATATATACTATATATATATATAACTATATGTATATATATATATATATATAATATATATGCATATATAATATATATATATATATATATATATATATATATATATATATATATATATATATATATATATGTATAACTGAATCACGAAAATTTGGAACGTGATGAATATATAAATAAAGGTAAAGGCCACGAAGGAATGAAACAGTGGAGATGATACGAGATCTTTCGACTCAAGGGTCCTTCACTTAGTCTGCTAAGTAAAAGACCCTTGAGTCGAAAGATCTTGCAGCATACCGCACTGTTTCACTTTCCTTCGTGGCTTTTACTTTTATATATATATATATATATTATATATATATATATATATATATATATATATATATTTACTGTAGGCCTTTTTCTCTTCAGATGGTGTGACCCTCCGGAGAGCAGAAAAGGGCAGAACTTCCTTTTTCTTAAGAAGTCTTTTGGGATGACGTTGCTTGACCCACACCCTTTTTAATAACACAGAAATGAGCCGTGGATCTTGCCAATACGAATTTAGTGGTGTACCACTGGGAAACAAATGGGTATATAGATACAATATGAAACAAAACTGTACATTTAAAAAAAAAGCATTCACAACTCCTGCATAGTATTTCTCAAGAATAAAGACTAAAAGTATATTGCTTTTTTTAGAATTATTCATAAACTGTTTGATACACCGTGAATGGTAACAAATTCCAGTCTTCAGAAACAAAAACAACTGTCTAAGTTCATTAAAAGGGTACAGAAATAATCTGTTTCATTAAGATGGCACTGAAATAACTAGGTGTCTTACTACCATTAAGAAGGCAGAGAAATAACTATCTTTGTTCATTAAGATGACACATTATTTACCTTAGTTCATTAAGATGGAACAGAAATAACTATCTGAGCCCAATACGATGGCAAAGAAAAAACTATCTTAGTTCATAAAAAAGGCAGAGAAATAACTATCTTTGTTCATTAAGGACAGAAATAACAATCTAGTTCATTAAGAAGGCACAAAAATAACAAACTTAGTTTATAAAAAAGGCAGAGAAATAACTTTGTTCGTTAGGAAAGCACAGAAATAACTATCTATGTCCATTAAAAAGGCAGAAAATAACTATCTTTGTTGATTAAGAAGACACAAAAATAACTATCTTAGTCCATTAAGAAGGCACAAAAATAATTAACTTAGTTCAGAGAAATAACTTTGTTCATTAAAAAGGTACAGAAATAACTATCTTTGTCCATTAAAAAGGTAGAAAATTAACTATCTTTGTTCATTAAGAAGGCGCAGAAATTACTATCTTAGTTCATAAAGATGACACAGCAATAACTGTCGTATTTAATTACTGTAGCCTCTAATTCGAAAGTATTTTTCCAGGTTCCTAAGACATATTTCCGAATACCTCAAAGATTCCATCGGTAGCTTGTTTGTTTGTATGGTGATTTAACGTTGCATGGAACCAGTGGTTATTCAGCAACGGGGCCGTCGGTAGCCATCAAAGCGCAGGCTGAAATTATGTGGAATCCCATTTCCCCGTGACAACCCACAGACGAAAAACGAATTCATCCCATATTACAAAACGTAACATTCCCTTCCATCTCCCAACACCGATCTTTTCTCTGTCACATTCCCACTGAAAACGTTCTTTGGTTCATTAGGGAACAAAGACTTTCAATTCCTTGATTCATTCCTCTTCCTCACTTTCCTTTCTTCACGACATCAGTATTCCATTCACTCAAACCTACTTTCTTACTCAGTTTTTGGTACTTGTCTTAGCTGCTCTTTTATATATTTTTTTAAATTTTTGGTACTTGTCATAGCTTCTCCTTTATATATTTTTTTTCAATTTGGTGCTTGTTTTAGCTGCTCTTTTATATATATACATATATATATTTTTTTCAATTTTTTTTACTTGTTTTAGATGCTCCTTTATATATATTTTTTTTTCAATTTTTGGTACTTGTCTTAGCTATTCCTTTATTTATATATATATATATATATATATATATAATATATATATATAGATATATACATATATATATATATATATATATATATATATATAATATATATATATATATATATATAATATATATATATATATATATAATATATATATATACATATATTATTTCAATTTTTGGTACTCGTCTTATCTTCTTTATATAATTTATTTCAATTTTTGATGCTCGTCTTAACTTCTCCTTTATATATTTTTTTTCCATTTTTGATGCTCGACTTAGCTTCTCCTTTATATACATTTTTTTCAACATTTTTGGTACTTGTCTTATCTTCTCCTTTATATATTTTTTTTCAATTTTTGATACTCGTCATATCTTCTCCTTTATATATTTATTTCAATTTTTGGTACTCGTCTTAGCTTCTTTATATATATTTTTTCAATTTTTGGTACTCGTCTTACCTTCGCCTTTTTATATTTTTTTTTCCAATTTTGGTACTCGTCTCAGCTTCTCCTTTATAATTTTATTTTTAATACCTTCAACATCATTTTATTCTCCTTAAAACACTAGGATGGCCAGCTCCTTTGATATATATAAAATGGCCGAGGTGTCGTTTTTCCGACACCTTATGATTTTTATTGAAAATTTTGGCATGAAAAATAATCATATATGGTTAATGAAATAACTTAAAAAATAATCGGCATATGTTTTGCAATACATAGTTTATTAAAGAATATTTTATTATTACATAACATTTGACATCATTTTGAAGTAGGCTATAACATTCTTTTTACAATCCTGTAGGCCAATTATTTATGAATATCTTAGATTCCACAATCTTTACATGTTACAAACACTACCCTAGTTTCATCCTTTGCACATTTGCCACAAGTAGGTTTTTTGCATACTTGGCAAACAGTAATCGTAGCATTTGAACATTTTCTACCATGACACTTGCGACGTTTCTTAGGTAATGATGAGCTTGTGGAGGGCACATCTGCAAGATTCGGTAAGCTTCTCTTCTGAACATAAGCATGCCTAAGACTTTCAATGAGCTCCAAAATGAACTCCTTCCTACTAATTGTTCTCCCTGATGCTAGTTTGTATATAATCCATGCATTTATAACTGCCATATCCAGTATATTACAAAAAACTCCAAGGGGCAAACGTCTTGTAGCACAACGTGTACTGTACTTTCGGAGCATTTGGTCGACTACGTCTACTCCTACTTTATTAGCATTATAGAAATCAATGACTGCTGGTTTCTTCTTCTCACCTTCCGAAATTGTTGGAGAACTATGCATTGTTGATAAGAGGCATACATTTTTATTAGCTTTGCATTGATAATTAACAAACATGCATTCACTTTCATCTTGAAAATAGAATTTGGATTCATACTTATTCTCCTTTTCTTGTAAAGTCATTTCTTTCGACAGATGCTTGCGGTTTCCTCTCACAGTACCGACAATTGAAGTAGCTCTATCTCGCAGTTTCCTTGCAACTTCAAGAGATGTAAAAAAGTTGTCTGTTGTTACATTATAGCCTTTGTTCTTCACAACTTCAGTAAGACTGAGCACAACATGTTCCGCCAAGGAACCCCTAACCTTGATTCCTTTTCTATGGCTCCTAAGTAGGGGATCACATTTACAATGTATTTGTTTTCTACCTCTGTAAGGACCCAAAATTTCATTCCAAACTTATCAGGTTTATTTGGCATAAATACAATGAATGGGCACCTGTTTTTCATGGGCAATAGCTGTTCGTCAATTGTCCAACTATATGTTGGTATATAGGCACCTCTGCAATTTTCAACAAATAGGTCAAAAATGTCTCTAATGTGGGTAAATTTGTCACTTTTGATCCTCTCTGACCTTGTGCTTCTGTTGTCAAACCTAATGAATCTATGTATTTTCTTGTAATCACTTCTAGACATGGTTTCTCCGAATATTTTTGGTCCATAGGTTTTATTCCACAAAAAATCTGCACTGTGAGCTTTTCCGTACACTCCCCTTGCATATGTCAAAGCAATGTAGGCCTCAAACTTTTCTAAGGATAACACCCAGCTTTCATCGTGATTTTTTCCTTCACTGATTGTCCATTTATGAATTTTCCGTAGCATAGTTTCATCAATGAAGATTCTCCAAGCAGAATATGGGGATTCTGCAGCTACATTTTTCACAGTTTTTGAAATACCAGAAGTAGCTTTGAATACCTGACTTTGGCTATATCTTCCTTTCCGAGATGATGATAAAGGTTCCCAGGCAATCCCATGCCGTGTAATGATGGTATTTCTATCTGTAGAAGTGCTTGCTTGTATATCTGATGAGGTACTTGCTTGTCTAGTGGATTCGTCTTCACTATCTTGATAGTCATCAGAATCTGATGAGCTTGAAGAAACTTCTTTTTGTGGTAAAAACTCATTTTCACTACCATCACTACCATCACTTGAAACTTCATCTTCTGATTGGAAGATAATATTCAATGCTTCTTCTACAGTATAGAAATCTTTATTTCCCTTACACCGTGAAGCAGCCATCTCTAATATATTCAGTATGACTACCACTAAGCTAATATGAATGATGAGTGCTTAGTAACTGTTTCCTTTGCCAAGGATCACGAAACACAGAATTCTCAAGGATATTCAAGTCAGGAATAACAAGTCTGAAAAGAAATTCACAAATATATAGTATACCTCATACTGAAAGAAAGTCATTATATAGATATGTGTGTGTGTGTGTGTGTGTGTGTGTGTGTGTATAAATAGATAGATATATAGATAGGGGACACAAACACAAATATTATTGCTTGTGAGGAGTTTTTAAATGAATTTACCATATAAATAGCCTAGGTGTCAAAAACGACACCTTGGCCATTTAAGGTAAAACCTAAATATCAGCTATTCCACTGAATATTTTTTTAAAAATTAGGTCTGTTAAGCATCTTTTTAAAAATTTAATAATTGTCTATAAGACTCAGCATTGAGCCAAAATCAGTTATTCCATACTAATTAGTTAAAAATTTGAAGGTGTCGAAAACGACACCTCGGCCATCCTAGTGTTAAGGCAAAGCAAGGAAGATATGATTAAGAGTAAAGAGAATTGTAGATAACGTGAGCAATTGATGATAAATAAAAGAGAAAGTTATTGTGAAAAGAAAAAAAAAGCAGCAATCAAAACGAATGTTCAAAGAATATAGCTAAAAGAAAAAAACGGTAATAAAATGGATTGTGACGAGAGGAAAGTTGCAGGTTATGCCACTATAAAATGAGTGACAGAACTTG
>NC_061108.1:12996729-13026729 GCF_015104395.2 Macrobrachium nipponense
AAAAAACATTCATAATCGAGTCATACGCATGCAGGTGATTACCGGAAAAGAGATTTCTTTTAATTCCCCTCCCACCCCCCACTTTCATGAATGTCTCTGAAGCGTCCAAACGAAATGAGGAAATGTAATTGTCTGGCAATTTTCCCCTTTTGTAAGTTACCCTGCTGCAAACCTTCCTCTATTAAGTTTCGTAAGTGAATATCAGTGCAAAAAGTGGAATAAAATTCTGTAGGCTTCGCTTTTTCATAAAGAGAGGTCATTTATCTTCTTGTTAATTAATCTTCATATTTCATATAGAGGAAATTTATTATTATTACTATTATTATTATTATTATTATTATTATTATTATTATTATTATTATTGATAATTAATTCTCAATAGTATAGCCTTGTCACAAGGGTTCCTTGTCATTACTGCACCTTAGGTGACTCAGTTTAGGCATAACTAAATCGTGTTTGAGGGGTGTTCCTTTGATTTCATGCTACAAACACTATAATCTTTTACTTTACCTCTATTCCTGCTTTTTCTCTTCAGTCAAGCTATCCAACACCTCTAACTGTTACTTCTTATTTAACTGTGAGGTTTAATCACAGTTCGGATTTTAGATCCTTGTATCTCATCTTTATACTGTGGCTCTCTTTTGCTGGCTGTCCACCCAATCCAACGTCTCCTTCACCGAATGCCCGAAAGTGCCCCAATGCTTGGATTGAAAAAAAGACATAAGGCCAAAGGCTAGGTGCTGGGCCCTGTGAGGTCATTCAGCGCTGTAAGGAACACTGAGAGCAAAAAGGTTACCAAGGTGTAACAGGAGGAAAACCTTTGCAGTTGCAGTATGAAACAATTGTTGAGAGGCAGTGGAAAGTAAAATGGAAAAAAGAATATGAATGGGGGTCCAGTGCTTGGCTTCACTGCCTAAATTTCATAAATCAATCACCTTAATTAAAATATTGTAGTTTATCTATATCCAATACGGTAAAAAGTGGTTAGACTTCCTGATGTACTTCCATTTTTTATGTTTCATCATAGAGAAGGATTTATATAGAATCAGTATTTCTTTCTTTCTATTCACAACATAAATTTTTTTCATATATAAATTCAAAATAAATTGTAAAACTTATCTATTTTCAGGTGCATATTTCACAGTTTATATAAAAGCTATGAATATAAAACATTCCTTATTATAATTTGCTTTGTAAACAAAAAAACCTACAATTTTTTTTAAAAGTGTTTGCTAGATACAAGTCAGAATTATTTTGTTCACTTTTTCTCTCTTTTAGAGACTAGATGCTAAAGGAAATATTTGCTGGGCTTCGACAGAGTCTAATGAGTGATATTCTTGCAATTGCTAATTGATTGTTTTTAACCGGTTACCAGTTGGTGCTTGGAAAATATCCTATTATTAAGACTATGAAAAATACAAATTGATTTAAAAATTTGTCATGCTTCCTCTTTGCTTGTTTAATTTTGCTTTTCAACAAGAGTATACGTACCAAAAATGACAAATCTTCAATTAATTTGTATTTTTCATAGCTAACAAACCTATGGTCTTAACAAAAGGATAAACCTTCTGGAAACTGATAAAAAACATATAAAATCATAGTACATGGTAATGGTGGCAACAGGGTTTGACTACTCGGGTCACAGAGGAGGAAACAACCGACCTGCCTTCACCCAAGAATGCCATGGGTCTCCGCTTACTCGTGGATCAGCAATCTTGCCTTCAGTTAATTGTAGATTTTTCTGTGGAACATATCCCAAAATATATAGCAGAAAACTTGCTACTTAGCAGATTTGTCTGTGATGTATATGCAAATATTTCATGGGAAATTCACCACTTTGCGGATATTGAAACACTGTTATTTCGTACAGTAAATCATATAGGTGCTCAACAGTGATCAATACTGATTGAAGATGATGATGAATTAGCTGTACATACTATAGTATGCTGCACCAGTAAAAAGCAGTACAGTAATTCAAACACCGAATACAGTACATACTGTATACCTTAAGCTATCACGCTGAAACACTTTACAGAGTTGAATGAAGATGATGATGACAAGTTAGCTGTAAGTACAGTGTACTCATAATCTAGAGTACCTGTAAAAAATAGAATACTATATGTCAAACACTAAATACATTATGTACTGTATACTGTACCTTAATCTATCATGCTAAAACATTTCAACATCATTTCAAAGTTTAATATTAAGATTACAATACAGTGGGGCCCCCTATTTGCATTCTCCGGACTTGTGGACTCACGCATTCACGGATTTCTCTCAGGAACATATCCCCCAATATTCGTGGGAAATTCGCCTATTTGCAGTATTTTTCTATGAGAAATATCCACAAATTCCTGTTTTTTTATCAATTTCATCATAAAATGCACTTTTTGTGATAAAACTATTAAAATAACCAGTTATAAAAACTTTTAGTGGGTTTTTCTTGAGTTTCAACTAACAAAATAGACTGTTTTAAGCATTTTTACATGAGTTCCAACTATTTTCTGGTTCTAAATACTCGTGGGAGCGTCTGGTATGCATCCCACGCGAATACTGGGGGACCACTCTACATAAATATGGGTACTTACCAATGATCAGTGTTCATAGAAGATACTGTAATGATGATGTGCAGTCTGATGAATGAAAATGAAGGTATGACTGCACAGCAAAGTGGAGTTACATCTCTTCTGGGGGCAACTCTTCTGCTGATTCAGGAGGTGCTTCCATCACCACTTGGACTCCAGAGGTTTCAAGAGGCTGTGGAGGAGACTTATCCACTGCCGAGAAATAACTAGAGATAGGAAGCTGCAGTGTCTGCTTCTTCATGCGGCTGAGAAGGTTTATATAAGTCTTCATAACCCATCAAGGGCATTATTGAACTTTAGGTTGCGTTCTATTTAAGGATCCTGTGCCAAAACCTTCTGCTGCTGCTCCTCCTTGAATGCCCTCATAAATCTCACAGGAAGTCCAAAGAGAGGCCCCCATCCTCCTCCTTGTACCCTGAACTTGCTGAGTTTTCGTCTTTGCTGGCAGACAGTCAGCTCTTCTAAATCCTGGTCTATCATGGGGGCAGAGTGGGAATCAACAAGGCTGGAGGAGAGAAGTGGTGTTGACAGGGAGGAACTCGAACTTGACTCAATGGTAATAAAGATCCAGAGGATGGCCACCAGCATTATCTGTTATCAACAACACCTTGAACTCCATGCCTAAGTTACTGAGGTATTCCTAAACTTGAGGGATGAAGCTGTGATTGAACCAGTCTTCTGTAAGGACTTTGGTGATCCAGGCCTTGGGGTTATGCATCCAAAACACTGGCAACATGTTCTTGTTCTTATTCTTGAGTGCCCTTGGGTTTGCAGACTTGTAAATGAGTCCTGGTTTCAGCATGAAGCTGGCTGCATTGCCACACATACTGAGGGTAACCATATCCCCCAGTGCCTTGAAGCTGGGGCTCTGGCTTCATCCTTCATGATGTACATTCATGAAGGCACCTTCTTCCTGAAGAGGCCAGTTTCAACCATATTGAACACCTGGAATACTGTAAAGGATTTAAAATTAATAAAGTGCGTAAAGCTAAAGACATTTAAAATTGTAAAAAACAAGGGAATTCAGTTGAAAAATGTAATAAGTATAAAACTGTGTCAAGTTAAAACCAACTTGTTCTTGATGGTAGCCATTATCGCTCATTATTTTCTTGAAGGTCTCGGGATATTTTGTTGTCTCTCCTGTGTGGCTCTTCCTCTTCTTCTTCAGCAGCTTCGTTGAAGCCGACAAAATGTGTTTCCTCTACTGCATTGCCTTGTCTCACCGCCAGTCGAAAATTGGTGGTACATATAGAGTTGATGTGCCTTCTCGCAGATGATGTGGCCGAGGGGCACATTCTTCTCACAGCAGTCATTTATCCACACTGCCAAAGCAAACTCCATCTTTATGATGTTCTTGTCACGCACAGTAGAAGATATTTTCTTAGCACTGCCAAAGATGCTCATACTAACAGTCTTCCTGATCTCAGTCTTCCTTATGGATGTAGTACCTGAAAATATAAAGAAAATTAATTGAATTATTATAATGATACTATTGTAACATTAATACTGTATACAGTATTACAGGATATCCTTTATACAGTATTTGTACATATCAACACTTTCATGAATAAATTAATTACATAATTACATACTTGACTATTTTCACTCACTGAGTAATGGCAGGCTACTACAGCAAAGTGTTCTCTGACTTCAGCATATCCAAAAGTTCTACCTTCTACTTGAGGGTCACGACCTTCCTCACCTCTTAAGCTCTTCGCCAGAAGCATTAGCAGGAGCAGGACATTTTGGAACCATCTTATACAGTACATGAACAAAAAGATTTCACTGACTATTGTACATAAAATGCAAATGTGGAATACAACACCCAGAAGAAACACGAAGTGAGCAATATAGATGTGTTGTATTCTGTGAAATTTATTTGTTGGGCTTGGGTCAAACATTTTTAAAAAAAGAAAAAAATATGTTTTATTAATTACAGTATTTTACTGTGTTTACATTGATATTAGTGTACAGTACTGTACTGTAATATTGGAAAAATGGTACAGTACTGTAAATAATTTTTTATCATAAAAAATTTATTCAGTTACTAAACTAACATGAAAATATGTAGATCGACAGAAAAATATCAATAAAATGCCCAGTTGCAAAGTACACAATGCTTTTTGTTGTGTTTGCAGTATTCGCATCGCAGTTTAAATTGTGCATACTTACTTAACTTTGTGGATCAAACTGCCGTCAGATGCCTCTTGAACGCCCTGCTTCTTCTACGATATATGGGAAAGAGCCTACATGTCTGAGGAATGTTATTGATATGTTGTGCGAAGGGGAAAATTATGCCTTAGTAGCTAGCCATCACGGTCTGGCCAAGAGTGTCGCCACCATCATTCATTTACTCTGTGACCCCCCAGATGGCAGCAGATTTGGAGCAATTTGAAGGTCTCTCCCAAATTCTGAGGAAAGGCAGGAAGCTGCAGAAGATAATAAGAGGCATGGGATCCTTATATTGAACGCTCCATAAACTTTACATCTGCCCACCGATGCCATGGAACCCTTTCAATAACCACTTCATCACCATGAAGTACATGGTCATGATCCCACCTTCCAAAACCCTTAAAGAAGTCCATGAAGTGACTGAAGTACCTCCTGAAGAAAGGGAAGAGATGCCATCAGAGGAGATATAACTCCTCTGCTTTTCTGTGCATCATTCATTCATCGGATTGCACAGCTAATTCATAATCATTACAGATCTTCAATAAACACTGATCTCTGGTGAGTACCCATATGATTAACTTACAGTAATCTTAATATTTTAATGTGTATACATATGTATTTTTATTTCTCTCTCCCTCATGAAGTACCGACGTTTCCTCTGTAAAACAAAACTGGACGATATGAATAGTACTGTATGAAAGAAAATGAGCTTGACTATGTACAGTGTATGGGGATCTTAATTAGTTTTCATACTTATTTATGCCATATACCTAGGGATAACATTGTAAGATGACTTTGAAATTATATTAAAGTGTTTTAGGATCATTGTTTAAGGCATATTTGGTGTTTGAACTATTAAAATAGGCATTTGTAATCATTTTTAGAGGAGGATTTTTGTTGTTTGAACTATTTAAATAAGCAGTTATATAAACACTTTTAGAGGCGTGTTGTAACTTTACATGGATTTTCGCTTAATGCGAGTGGTTTTGGTCCCTAAGCCCCACAATTGTGGGGGGACCCACTGTAGCTATTATTTCTACATTTACTTCGGCTTGTATAGTAAACTAAGAATTCAAAGAATTCTTAAAATCATTAACAAATAGTTTAACCATACCACTGAGTTAACATTCCTAACTCTCATATAATTGGCAATAAGGATGTTGTCTTATTTAATATTCTCCAACTCCTGAAATGTTTCATAACTGCATGAACTGAAACTGAAGGTTCTGAGAAAATTTCACTCAAGGCTTTGTTTCAAACATTCAGTATAAATGTAGGATGAAAATTGGAGTCACTGCCGATATGCTTGTTAGTGTTGCCATGAATCCTCTGTATTTTTTTGGGGTCATGTAGTATATTCATCATATACCCATAGGTCAAAGGATTGTGACCAGTTCAAAAATAGGACTTGATTACTCCAATATGGTGCTCTTTTAGGGGTTAAGAACACCACAATCCAACTGTGGTTTGATCTGATCTTGTCACAATAGTTACTGCTTTAGCTCCTTCACAACTTCATTGTTCTGTCTTATGAAATTAAAACAATTTGTTATACAATAATGACACATAACCAGTTTATACTGTAAGAGATAATCCTTTTACAAGATGTAAAATATATCTTGATGCATGAACATACATACCTTTTTCATTGCTACATGAGCTTTCCATTTTGGATGTGCCAAAGGTTAATATTGAAAACTTTACTATTTGGATGGGCTATTCCTATCTCCATCATTTTTATTTCAGTTTCAGTTTTATTACTATTTGAAATACTTATATATATTATAATTTCTGTTTTCTCACCAGAAAACTTATTTCATGCGATGCAACTGCATGTGTCAGCTTTAGTTATATTTAGTAGTCAAATTAAGGATCTGTTCAGGCTTTTGTAGGCTTGATGCTACGAAAAATTTCTAAGGCATCCATGTAGAAATTAAGCACCAATGGGTAACTGTTTTGTTATGAAACTTTACCCAAAAACATCTCAAGGGCTAGGATCAGACAACTCAGATAATAAGGAATTTACAAAAATGGTTTCATACTGCACTAAAGACTTGACAGGAGCTCAGAAGTAAGTATATCTTAGTTTTACGAGACCACTGAGCTGATTAACAGCTCTCCTAGGGCTGGCCCGAAGGACTAGATATTTTTACGTAACTAGGAACCAATTGGATACCTAGCAACGGGACCTACAGCTTATTGTGGGATCCGAACCACATTATATCAAGAAATAAATTTCTATCACCAGAAATAAATTCCTCTGGTTCTGCGTTGGCCGAGCTGAGAATCAAACCTCGGACCACTGAATTGGTAGCCAAGCGCGAAATCGACTCGTCCAACGTGGAACTTGACAGGAGCTCAGAAAGTAGGAAGATAACTTATTCAGTATAACTCTAACCCCTAACAGGAAAAATTTTAGCTTCCTTAAATCATCTTGCTAATAATGATGCACTAGAACAAGAGCAAATTGTATAATATGCCATATGTATAATATGCCATAACCTTATGACACAAATATGATTAAAAAAGGAGAGTGAAACACCTGAACTGTTTTTAACAAACTTCAGTTGAAGGTCTAGTGCAGAAAGTTGCATATTCAAAAAATAATGCACAAATAATGTAACAACCAACACCTTGCAAAAAGAGGTAAGCAAACACCACAGCCTCCTCTTATGCAAATATGTTGGCGGTCTGGTGTTAAGAAAGGGATGCCACTTTTATACACAGTGAGAAAAAGTTTTAGCATATACCTCTAGGAAATATTTTGTAAGAAAACTAAAGGAGATTTACCAAAGTTACTGTCCTGGGTGCATGTCAGGAAAAAGAGGGGCTCATTATTATGAATGGTTAAAGCTGAAAACATTCACAGAACAGTACAGGACAATGTTTTTCATGTAAAGCAAACCTTACAATTCCACATTAATAATTATGACATATTTAGAAGAAAGATAACTGAGCATTCAATAATCATGATTACTATTCTACCTAGAATCTGAACAACTACTAATCCTTCTTACACAAGTAATGACCTTGTACCAATTTAACACATGGTGAAACATCTTACCAAACATTTATTCCAGACTTTAGAATGCCACTCTTGTAAAGCAACACTTGACACATTTGTTAAATTATATACATTCTGAACTGTTAACATGATTCACCCAGATGTGATGGATACACTGCAATTCTGAAATTTGTGGAACATAGGGTTTTCTTGATCTTTACTAATTGGAGTCAGACTGTCATACTCCCAGTCCCAATGGTTTTTAAGGGAATGTGAAAGTAATTCCGAGTGTTTCACTGGTTAGGATGTATACTTCAAATAAAAGAAGATACTCAATAGAGATAAGGAAGATCTTGTTGTATCCCTTTCTTGATAGTAAGTAAAAGAAGTAAATGGAAATGCTAAAATTTGTCTTGCTTGGGAGGTGCAAGAATTTGGGATGGACTGGTGAAAAAACCAAGTTGCCTAACCCATTCTGTAACTTGTGAACTCTAACTGTCTCTTTGTCTAAACCAGTTTCATACAGTACAATAAACTATTCCATTTTTCTTATCCTCCTCAACTGAGGTTATTATGATTTAAGATTAATAAATTATGAATCCAGTGTACTGCAGTCAATGGTATCTGATGGCGCATTAACAGAAACTATCATGGCATCATTCATGCCTGGGACAAGTTTTGTTGATCATTTTAAAATTGTGATGTTGCCATGGCCTCATGCAATCTACCTGGTAATGATATCTATTTTCAGAGGTTGAATCTGGAATGGAAGTGCTCCTTGAACTGGTACAGGGATTTCTCAATAGTGAGACATGTTTACAGGGGCAAAGGAGGTACGAGGGCTTGCAGCAAACACTTTAGGAAGATGACTAGCATGTATTCAAAATCTAAAAAAAATAATTAAAGACTGCACTAGCATTTATCTCGTGTTTAACAGTAAATTATCGTCTGAAAAGCTTGTTAAACTAGCTTTCAAATTTACTGAAATTAACTCATCTCATACACTAGATACAAAAACAACCAATAACTGTGACAAAAATTAAAATGCTGCACACTGCATTTGATAATAGCAAGTGACTAATCATAAAATAAAAAAAAATCTTTCAAGCTAAAAATTGATGAAGTTAAAAAGTCACTGCAACACTCAATAAAAACACCCCCTTTGTACGGAACCGAGTAAATGAATATAGAAGGTTGACAGGTCAGACAGGCCTTCCCTGTCAAGGGAGGTCTCTCAATATATCTATATTATATTAAATCATGTATATATATGCTCTTTCCTTTCTCCCCTATACCCAAGGAGCCATAATCTGGTCACCTTAGTTTCTTGTTTAAAGATAACAGTGTAGAGTTTAATAATCGGTGAAGAGAGTAAATAAAAACCTTAATAAGAAGAAGCTGATAAGGGAAATCAACAAGGTATGAGATTTATATTCTTGCTCTTTCCCTGTTTCTCTCTGGTATATAACTTATGCCTACTTTACTGATAAGGAAGAGGTATTCCGTAAGTAGTCAAGCCCTCTTTTTAAGTATATTTTGTTCAATAGATTGGACCATTTTGCCACAATTTGTGACTATTAGGTCACACTAGGTGCCAGAGAAAGTTTTCTTATATTGGGCAGTGATCAAAACCATACCAGTATTCTGAAACCTTGAGATGTGCCATCACTTCTGTACTTTGAAATTCTAGTCTTGGGTTGGAGTTCTCATGCACTTAGGCAGACTTGCTAAACCTTTGTCTTGGCTTATTCTAATGGAAAAAAGGCATAGATGTAAACTTGGACCAGGTGGCCAATCAGGAAGAGATTGCACAACACAGAAGACTGGAGAAAACTCCTTCAGCCTCTAAGTCTATAAAGGGAAAATCTGATGTAAAATTGTTAATAATATTGATGATGACTATATGATGTTATTTACAGTATTTTATAGTAGACTGTAAAAATGATTTATTCATCGTACAATTTTAGATTCTCTCTACTGTAATCTGTTATACACAACAAAAACCCTAAACTTGAATAAAAAAAGGTAAACATTTTATAAAATCCTAAAGATGTTTGGTAAGTAATATTTTCAATTATAGTAACATTTTATTCTGTTTATCAAGAATTCATCACATAGCATTTACTGTGAATATTGCCACAAATTCAAATGTCTATGAACTATGATACAATAATACCACAGATCTTTAGTATCAATTACCATAGAGTGAAATGTCAAAAACACAGATCTTCAAGCAAAACAAACACTTCTGTGTAAGTTTTGTTAGGTAGCCACTTACAATAAACCTGACTTACATAGTTATATATTTTCCATTGCAACCGTCTTCATTTATGATAATACTATACCTCTCTCAGCTAAACTACACTAGTAGTAATTGCTATTACTTATAACAATATTTTGGCTTCACATTTTGCAGTGACAAAAACCCATTGAAATATTTGTCTCTGATACCCTAGCATAAACCATTGCTGATCATGTACTTAAAGAATTCACTGACGGTGAAAAACTTTCATCATCAACAGATTAGGACCTAAATTTATTTTTTGTCAACTAGCAAACTGATGACTAAGACTATGAAGTGTCTCTTACTTACCATAGGTTATATATAATTCCTACAGTATGATGCTTAAATAAATAGTCTTTGTTTAAATCACACCTGCAAAAAAGTACTTTCCTCACAGCAAGATATTTAAAACATTTTAGACATTATATATAAACTTGTCACTCCACTAAATATACATAATAAAATCAGTTATACACAGAGTACATATTTAGAATAGATACATGCAATCATATCGTCACAGAGAACTAACTAAAGGTAAGAAGTGCACAGAACATGGAATGGTGCTGTACTTAATTCCACAATAAGCCAGCCATGAGGGCTGCCTGCCATGAAAAGTAAACCTTTTGATGATAATACATACCTTTAAGGCCAACGAATATCAAAATGCTAAAGAACTTGATTACTATTGAATACACAAAATTTGAATTACCACTAATCAAAGTATTTACTCCCATTCACCATAACATAGCACAGTTTTACATTAGTATAAAAACATGCTGTACTTGAACTGGTACTTAATGTAAGGAGGGAAAATGAACATAAAGTATTTAAAAGGGAAAGCAAACTTTTTATACAAAAAAAGGACAAATTCTTCAAGTTTCTAACTGAATGCAAAAAACCTCACAGTACATTGTGAGGAATGGTTTTTTGTTTTAATATTGAAAAACCATGAGAGCTATGCATTAGCCTTATTTATTCTTTATGGATCATCCACGCTGAACTTGAATCTGGAATTTGCATGCTGGAAGTTGAGTCACTTCAGCTGTCACCACACAGGTAACTCCAAGATTGGCAAGACAACCTCGAACTAAGCCACATGTGAAGCCCAAGTACTGCAAACAAAAGAAAATTATGCAGTATTGTAAGTGCTGTACTATACCTACTGAATTCATTTTGCCTTGCAAGCAATGACCACATGAAATTTAGTCTTATTTTAATTGAGTTGAGAGGCATTGGTGAGTAAATCCTTGATGGCAATGTTATTTTAGTAATTGTGCATTAATATTTAAATGCATTATTGTACTACTGTTTTATGAATATGACCCATTGATCACTTTTCCTTATATTATACTATGAACATCTACTTGTGGCCATGTAAGCCTGGGTTAATTTAAAGCGTTTGCTGCCTATACAGTGATATAGATAGCTAACACTAGGTAGTTTTTATTAAAAAACATTTTTTCTTTTTACCATTATGGGGCTACTATTATGCAGGACCTACACATTACCTGTGCCACAGTGAATTACTGTTTTTACCTGTGGAAATGGTCATAGCTTCCTGCCATGACCCAGCCCCTGAAGAAATGAAGGAGAAGTAGGTTGCTGATTGGACATGTGTGAGATATACTACATGCTTTTGGCACGAAGTTTAAATGATGAAAGAGCTCATTTTTAAACTGTTTCCATTAGTTTAGATTTCAATAGGAGTGCGGAAGAAGAAAACTACTGTGCATGTTCTGGCAGAACCACAGCAGTGTGTTTCCTTCCCTCTCCGAGCAGAATTCACATTTGGGCCAATACTCCAAAAGTAGTGAATTCTAAGAACTCCAACTTCAACTCCTCTGATGGAGACAAGAGTCTCCCCTTGGAGAGTGATGTGCTAGTGGAGGACGTGGCTTCCTGTCCCATCAGCGCTCCCCTGCACCAGGAAGAAGACATACTGGAGGACCAAGGAAGGCTAGAGGAGTTTGCCCATGGGTTGCTCCCCCCCTCTCTCGATCCTGTTGCTAGATCCTAGGATTTGACCGACTGCTGTTGGATGTGCGCTGCTTGTTTTCTAGCTCGGATTCAGACTCAGATCACGGCTGTCACAGACGCTTCCTTGATTCATCCCGGCCATTGAAAAGGCACATGGATGACTCAGGTCCTGCTTCGCCTTCACCAGTCAAGCATCACAGGGACCACCTTCGACAAACCTCTTCCATTATGCAGCTACGGTGTGGCTCCCTCTGTTTTCACCTCTGTTTATCTGCCTGCACACCCATGGGATTCTTCCTCGTTGTTCTCTCCCAAGGATTCAAAGTGCCAAAAGCATCGGTCTAGGTACCTGTAGCCCAAGCATCTGTCTCGTCTCAAGGCACCCACTCCCGAGAGTCCAGTTCTGGCTCCTGTACTCCCAGCTCTTGCTCCTAAGCACCCAGCACTGGCTTCCACACACCCGGATCTTGTTCTCGCATGTCCAGCTGCGGACTTGCAGGTCCTGGTGCCATCATCATCAAGACACTCAATTCAGCCTCAGCAGTCCTCTCTGATGACAAGTTCCTGCCTAGGAACCAGACAACCACTCACTTGCTCCCATCAACAATCAACTGTTGGAGATCTTGAGCTTTATTAAGAAAGCTCCTCATTCCAAGCCTATTTAAGACTTGTACTTATCTCCAGTCGACTCAGAAGATGAAGAGGATGTAGACCTAGATGCTTCTTCTCTTCTTCATTTTCTTCTTGGAAATTTTCCCCCCTTCTTTATATGTCAGCTACTCTTATTTTCTCCTGCCTCCACCTTCCTTATGGCTAGTGTTCAGGAAAAACAAGCTCTCCTTCCCAAGATGGTGCTTTCATCCTCCTCTAGGAAGGCAATGAAAGCTATTGACAAATGGCTCTCGATAAATAGAGAGCAAGAGAAAGCTATGTACAGGCAGTCCCCGGGTTACAACGGGGGTTCTGTTCTTGAGACACGTTGTAATCCAAAAATCGTCGTAAGCCGGAACATGGTCAAAAATTCTAAGAAAACCTTACTTTTAATGCTTTGGGTGCATTAAAAACTAAGTAAACTGCATTTTTATTGCATTTTTCATCAAAAAAAAGGTTCAAATATTGATTATTTTGCATTTTTGGTGTCATATTTCTTCTGCCAGATCAGCGTTGTAGGTGCCGTAACTCTGGAACATGCGTCGTAACCCTGGAAATAATTTCTGATAAATATAGTTGAAAAGCGCCTTAACCTCGGAACATCGTAAGCCGAACCCGGCGTAACCCGGGGACTGCCTGTATACCCAACCCTGGCCCTCCCCCATCTGATCAAGAGAAAGTACTGGCCTTAAGTAACCGGGGAAGCTCCCTCCCTGGGAGTTACTGCCTCCTCCCAAAGGGACATCTCAGGCCTCATTAATTCGTCTTGTCAGTCAGTCTTTGCCTCAGCTAAAGTATTCTTCTTATCATCAGAGCTGGATCATCTTATCAAGAATACCTTCAAAGTTTTTGAAGTGTTGAGTTTCTTGAATTGGATGGTGGGAGCTCTCACTAAGATGGCCCAAACCTGTGAAATTTCATCCACTGTTACCGTACTATATGTCCTATGGAAAATTTTCCTGATCCAATAGGATTTTGTTTCTAAAAATCTATTTCATGGAATGGCTTCTGGAAAAAAACAGCCCAAAGAAACAGCTTCTGAAATCTCTGGTCCTCCTGAAGTAATGACAAAATGAAGTATTTATGATAAAACAAAGTTTTATGAATACTTACCTGGCAGTTATATATATTTAGCTATAGTCTCCATCGGTCCGGCAGATTCTTCAAAACTCGCGGCAACCGCCGAGTGGTAGGTGTTTGGTTAGGTGGTTAACAACCCTTACAGGGTGGTACTTGGAACCATTCCCATTTTCTATTCCTCAGATCTCTTGCCCAACCTGTCTCCTGAGGGGAGGTGGGTGGCCTTAAAATATATATATAACTGCCAGGTAAGTACAGTAAGTCCTCGGGTTACGCTGGTCTCGACTTACGATGTTTCGTGGTTACGAACGCGCCCCCATAAAAATATAAAAATAATATTTTGCGTCGTTCCGTCTTACGCGGTTTAGCGTCGTAAGCAACGTAAACAAACGCGAACTAGTTCCAGGCGCACGGCGGAAGAATACGCTTTGTGGGGGAGAGGACGGCGTCGCTTCGCTACGCTCAGTCCTCGCCCATACGCCATTTTGGTTGTTTACACTGCCTCTCTCTCCCTCGTTTTGTATCGTTTTTGTAACTTTTTGCTCTTTGTTATGGCTCCCAAGCGCAAGGCGGACTCTTCTGATGGTAGTGCATCGAAGAAAAGAAAGGCCATCACCATGGAAATTAAAGTGGACATTATAAAGCGATCCGAGAAGGGAGAAACGCCAACAAACATTGGCCGCTCGCTTGGCCTTAGCCGTTCGACCGTTGCTACCATTATCAAAGATAAAGAGCGCATCGTTGAACATGTGAAAGGATCTGCTCCTATGAAAGCGACAGTGATAACTAAGCAGCGTAGTGGTCTAATAATTGAAATGGAAAGGTTATTGGTGCTTTGGTTGGAAGACCAAAATCAACGGCGTATCCCAGTCAGCCTTATGGTGATTCAGGAGAAGGCGAAAAGATTGTTTGAAGCGTTGAAAAAAGAAAAGGGGGAGGGAAGTGAAAGTGAAGAGTTTGTGGCTAGTAGGGGTTGGTTTATGCGATTTAAGGCTCGGGCCAATTACCATAACCTTAAATTGCAAGGTGAAGCTGCTAGTGGGGATGAGAAAGCAGCGAGTGAATTTCCTAAAGCGTTGTCTGAGATAATTAAGGAGGGGGTTATTCTGCTCAGCAAGTGTTTAACGTAGACGAGACAGGTTTGTTTTGGAAACGTATGCCTAACCGCACTTACATCGCCAAGGAGGAGAAGTCAGCACCCGGTCATAAAGCCAGCAAGGAGAGGCTAACTTTACTTCTTGGGGGTAATGCTGCTGGCGACTTCAAACTGAAGCCCTTGTTGGTGTATCAGGCTGAAAAATCCAAGGGCACTCAAGGGCATTTGGAAGGGTCAACTACCAGTAATTTGGAAGTCCAACAAGAAGGCATGGGTGACACTTGCAGTGTTTGAGGACTGGTTCGTAAACCATTTTGTTCCAAGTGTGGAGCGGTATTGCGCCTCCAAGGGTATCCCCTTTAAGGTGTTGCTAGTGCTGGACAATGCCCCTGGACACCCTGCCCAGCTGGAGACTTCAACCCTAATGTCAAGGTGGTTTACCTTCCACCTAATACCACGGCCCTTTTACAGCCTATGGACCAAGGAGTGATTGCTTCGTTCAAGGCCTACTACCTACGAAGGACAATTGCTATGGCTTTACAGGCAACTGAAACCAAGAAGGACTTGACTCTGAAGGACTTTTGGAAATCCTACAACATCCTTGATGCTGTAAAGAACATTGCTAATTCCTGGGAGGAGGTTAAGCAAACAAACATGAATGGTGTCTGGAAGAAAATTTTTCCTCAATTTGTGAATGATTTCCATGGGTTTGAGGACACAGTTCAGCTAGTTGTCAAGAACGTTGTTGCCCTGAGTAAGGAAATCAATTTGGAGATGGAGGTTGATGATGTTACAGAGCTGCTGGAGTCTCATGCGAGGAGTTATCTGCTGAGGACCTGATACAACTGGAGAAGCAGATAATAGAGGAAGAAGAAGAAGACACCCACCCCAGAGCCTAAGGCTTCACAAGGCAGGACTTGATAAGAGGTTTTGCAGAGTTGCAGCAAGCGTTGTCAACTTTTGAGGCTCAGGATCCCAACTTGGACAGGTTCACTAGGGTTTCCAGAGGCGTCATGGATTTGATGCAGTGTTACAAGGAGATCTTGGATGAAAAGAGGTCGCTCTCTGTTCAGACTAACCTGGAGCAGTATTTTAAGAAGGTAGAGAGGCCTGCAGGAGATCCTGTACCCTCTACCTCAGCTGCCTCTGCTAATCCAGCACCTTCTGAATGTTCTGCTAACCCAGACTCACCTGCCCAGAGTATCTCCAGCACCTTCTGTAGGTTCTGCCTCACCTAAAGACTCACCTGCCCCAACATCTCCACTAGTATGTTCTGCCTCACCTAAAGACTCACCTGCCCAACATCTCCCACTAGTATGTTCTGCCTCACCTCAAGAATCACCTGCCTCAGCATCTCCAGTACTAGTATGTTCTGCCTCACCTCAAGAATCATCTGCCTCAGCATCTCCAGCAACTTCTGGCGGTTCTTTTTCTCTTCACTAACCTCCCCCAGTCTCTCCAGCACTGCAGCTTCCTCTCCAGTGTGCAAGCCAATCAAACTAATAAAGGTAAGGAATTGTTCTCTCGTTGTTATTGATAGGTATTTACATTAAATCATGTGGTATTTTTCAATGTTCCGACTTCCGCTGAAAATCGTGTTACGATGCATCGTAAGAACGGATCTACGTCGTAACTCGAGGACCCCCTGTATTCATAAAACTTTGTTTTATCATAAATACTTCATTTTTATGAATAGAACTTACCTGGCAGTTATATATATATAGCTGATTCACACATTTGGAGGTGGGTGAAAGACAGCCAACATCGTTGGGAAACAACTAAAAGTTGTAGGTAATAACCTTGATTCCTTACCTGCTAAGGTAGCTGACTTCAAAGGTTCCTGCCTCTTGAGTCGCTTTCCCTTAGGAGCGCCAGCCAGGATGAGACCTGTTATGCTGAAACTACTCAATCGAGTCTGTCAAACGGGGCGAGACCAACAACGTGACTAGACTTCTGCACTACCTATTCCCCTTTCAATTATCTGCAACCTTACTCAACCCAACCACTTAACCTTGCAGACTAGATATCTACCTATCTAGCTAGACTGAGGGTGCTGACCCAACCAGACCACTCTTCAGACAACCATAAAAACACAAACCTCAAATAAAAGGTATATCATACTAAAAGTTAAGGTTGAGGGGAGGTAGTAACTCCTTCGCCCAATAACGAAGACGTAGCTACGTATGGGCCCAGAGAGTAGCACTTCTCGTAATCTACTCTTACCTCTCTGAGGTAATGAGAAGCGAAAACAGAGTTGCTCCTCCAAAACGTCGAGTCCATAATTTGTCCAACTGACATATTCTTCTGATAGGCCAATGACGTTGAAATCGCCCTCACTTCGTGGGCCTTCACTTTAAGAGACGAAAGTTCTCCTCCTCACATAAGAGATGAGCTTCTCTAATTGTCTCCCTCAAGAAGAATGACAATGCATTCTTCGAGAGGGGCCTTTGAGGATCCTTAACGGAACCCCATAATGCACTGGATGATCCTCTTAAATTTTTTGTTTGTGACAAATATGCCCTGAGAGCTCTAACTGGGCAGAGGAGTCTCTCCTCCTCTTGACCCATTAAGTTTGTGAGGTTAGGGACCTCAAACGTCCTCAGCCAGGGTTTGGATGGGTTCTCATTCTTAGCGTGGAAGTCGAGCCTTAAAGAACAAACTGCTCTGTCTTGACTGAAGCCTACCTGCTTCTCCATCGCTTGAATCTCGCTGACCCTTTTTGCTGTGGCGAGAGCCATCAGAAATAACGTTTTCTTAGTTAAATCTCTAAGGGTCGCTTGCGAGATGGGTTCGAACTTCCTGCCGCATAAAAATTTCAAAACCACATCCAAATTCCAAGCCGGGGGTCTTATCGTGTGCTTAGTCGTTTCAAACGACTTCAAGAGATCCTTCAAGTCCGTATTTTGAGATAACTCCATGCCTCTATGCCTAAATACTGCTGAAAGCATGCTTCTATATCCTTTTATAGTGGATACGGCCAGCTTAGATTCTTGTCTGAGGAACAGCAGAAAATCAGCAATCTGGCTCACAGAGGTAGTGGTTGAGGACACTTTGTTTCGTTTACACCAAGATCGAAACACCTCCCACTTCGATTGGTAGACTCTCTGAGAAGATACCCTCCTCGCTCTTGCGATTGCTCTTGCAGCTTGCGCAGAAAAGCCTCTCGCTCTGACAAGCTTCTCGATAGTCTGAATGCAGTCAGTTGTAGAGCAAGGGGGTTTTGATGATACCTCTCGAAGTGGGGCTGTCTGAGAAGCTTTGGACTTGGAGGAAGGCTTCTTGGAAAGTCCACTAGCATCTCCACTACCTCTGTGAACCACTCTCTTGCTGGCCAGAATGGAGCTATCAGGGTCATTCTTCCTGTCTCGAGAAGGGCGAATTTCTTGATGACCAGATTGATGATCTTGAACGGGGGAAACGCATAAGTGTCTATCCCTGTCCAGTCCATCAAGAAAGCGTCCACTGCTATTGCTTCCTTGTCCGGAACCAAGGAGCAGTAGTTGGGGATTCTCTTGTTCTTGTTGGAGGCGAAGAGATCTATCGATGGCCTCCCCCATAACTTCCACAGTTCCTGGCAAACCCGAAGATCGAGGGTCCACTCTGTTGGAAGAACTTGCCCTTTTCTGCTGAGCATGTCTGCCCTCACATTCTTCTGTCCCTGTACAAATCTCGTTAACAGATTTATTCCATTCTCCTTCGCCCATAGAAGGAGTTCCTTTGCTGCTTCGTATAGGGACAGAGAATGAGTTCCTCCTTGCTTTCTTATGTACGCCAGGGCTGTGGTGTTGTCCGAGTTGACCTCTACTACCTTCCCCGAGACCACTTCTTTGAAGGCTTTTAAACCTAACAGAATGGCCATCAATTCTTTCTTGTTGATGTGCCATCCTTTCTGCTGCACTTCCCAAGAGCCCGATGCTTCCTTGTTCCCCAGTGTTGCTCCCCAACCTGACTCCGAAGCGTCTGAGAACAACACTAGGTCTGGGTTCTTCTTGAATAGGGATATTCCTTCCCTCAATTTTGCGGGATCCAGCCACCAACTCAACTGTCTTTTGACGTTTGCTGGAATGGGAAAGGAAAATGAGTCCTCCTGATTCTTCCTGTCCCAGACTCTTGAGAGGAAGTGTTGCAACAGTCTGAGGTGCAACCTTCCCAGGGAGACAAACTGCTCGAGCGAGGAGAGGGTGCCCAGCAAACTCATCCAATCCCTCGCCAAGCACTTCTCTCTCCCTAGGAATTGCTGCACTTTTTCGAGGCACTTGTTCTGCCTCTCTTGAGAAGGAAAAGCCCGAAAAAGAGCTGAGTCCAGAACTATCCCCAAATAGAGAATAGTCTGACTCGGTTCCATCTGGGACTTCTCTTTGTTTATGATAAGACCCAGTTCTTGGGTCATGAGAAACGTCTTGTGCAAGTCCTCCAGACACTTGCTCTTCGATCGAGATCTTATCAGCCAGTCATCCAGGTATAGTGATACTCTTATCCCTTCTTGATGAAGCCAAGCAGCCACGTTCGACATTACCCTTGTGAAGACTTGAGGGGCTGTGCTGAGGCCGAAACATAGGGCTCTGAACTGGAAACACCTGTCCTGAATCACGAATCTTAGAAATTTTCTTGAATTCGGGTGGATGGGGATATGAAAATAGGCGTCTTGCAAGTCCAGAGACACCATCCAGTCCCCTGGACGGACTGCTGCCAGCACCGACTGAGTCGTCTCCATAGTAAATTTGGTCTTCTCTGCAAAGACGTTCAGTGCGCTGACATCTAGTACGGGTCTCCATCCCCCCCGAATTCTTGGGTACTAGAAACAAGCGATTGTAAAAGCCTGGGGATTCTAGTTCCAGAACAGGTTCTATGGCTCCCTTTCCCAGCATCTGGTCTACTAGATCTAGGAGAGCCGCTTGTTTCGTGGCGTCCGAGTATTGAGCCACTAAGGCCCTTGGTGTTCTCGAAAGAGGTGGCTTTTTCAAGAAAGGGATCTTGTAACCCTCCCTGACGACTGAGAGAGACCAGGTGTCCGCCCCCCTTTTCTTCCAGGCCTGCCAAAAGTATGACAGCCTTGCTCCTACTGCTGTCTGGAGGACCTGTGACTCACTTTCTAGCACGGGATCTAAACGATCTCCTGCTTGTTCTTGCGCCTGTCTCTTGTCTTCTACCTCTGAAGTCTGTCCTGGTCGGAGCCCTACCTCGAAAGGGCTGTAAGACCTTCTTTTCCTCCTTCTTTGCCAAAGCCTGAGTCCCCGGTAGGCCCTTCCTTACGGAGCGAGTCAGAAGGTCCTGAGTGGCTTTCTGCGTTAGCGAATGGGTAATATCCCAGACCAGAGATTGAGGAAAAAGGTGTTCCGAGAGAGGAGCGTAAAGAAGTTCCGCCTTCTGAGCGATCGTAACTCCTTTGGTCGCGAAGGAGCACAACAGCGCCCTCTTCTTCAAAATCCCCGCTGTAAACAGGGAAGCCATCTCGTTTGCTCCATCCCTCAACGCTTTGTCCATACAGGCCATAATACTAGTCAAATCCTCCATTCCTGTGGCCTGTATGGGTTCTGCTTTCCTGGCTAGAGCCCCAAGGGCCCAGTCCAAAACGCTGAATACCTCGAAAGAACAAAATATTCCTTTAATGACGTGGTCTAACTCCGTCATGGACCACATCACTTTAGCCGAATTGAGAGCATGTCTCCTGGAAGAGTCAACAATCCCGGAGAAGTCCCCCTGGGAGGAGGCAGGTACTCCCAGGCCAAGAGCTTCTCCAGTCTCGTACCACATTCCCGCCTTAGACGCCAGCTTCGTCGGAGGAAAAGAAAAGGTAGTCTTCACTGCTTGTCTTTTTTCTTTTAGCCAGTCTCCGATTCTAGCCATCGACTTCTTAGCCGAAATCGACAACTTCATCTTGATGAAGGACGACTGTTTCTGTGACTTTTTTCTCACAAACTGCGACTGAGGAGAACGGGGAGCCGCTGGTTTAAACTCCTCTCCATACAATTCAAGTAGGGAGCGAGAAAGCACTTTATAATCTGCAGCCGCATTAGAAGGTTTATCCTCATCTTCCGATATTTCTTCTAACTCTAGACTTCCTTCCATCTCTTTATCCCTGTGGGTAGAAGGAACTAGTTCGGAAGCTCTATGTTTATCCAAATTGCAGCGTGTACCTTCATCAAACTCTTCCCGACGAACAACTGCGTCCGAGGAAAATTTCCGATCGTCGGAAGTATCCTGTCGTCGTGAACTGGAAGCGTCCTTACGTGAAGAAGTCAAAGTGTCCTGGCGCTGAGAGGTAGGTAAATCCTGAGGCTGATCACTAGCTGCGTCCTTATATCGAGCGCTAGACGTGTCTCGATGTCGGGAGGTGGATGCGTCCTTCCGTCGAGAGCAGGATGCGTCCTGCCGAAGAGCACTGTTAGTTTGCTTTCGCCGAGAGATATAAGCGTCCTGACGCCGCGGGCTGGATGCGTCCTGACGTCGATAGCTGGGTGCGTCCTGCCGTCTAGAACTGGATGCGTCCTGGATATGCTCACTGGATGCGTCCTGTGCGCGAGCGCTGAATGCGTCTTGTCCGCGAGCGCTGCATACGTCCTGGCGTCCCACTTTGAAGTCGTCTCGTTGAGCGAACGACTGTCGGGAACGCGAACCGACGTTCTCCCTGAGAGGAGACCTGAAGGTGTCGTCGTGCCGAGCAACCAAGTCCGTATCTCTGCGTCTAGAAGAAGGAGAAGAGAGGCGACGAGAACTAGGCCTAACCTGGCGTCGCGACTCGGGAGAAGTAGCTTGAACGGAGCCAGATCCCTCACAGTGCCAAGAGACAGAAGGTTTAGCAAGAGGAGAGAGCCGTAACTTTCTTACATCGCGCGAACGGTGCTGATCAACATCCTGACGAGTTGCGGAACCCCGCTCCTTCTTACGAGCTGTCGAAAACTCTACCGGAGTTTCCTCCCTTGATCTCTTCACCGGTAGCTTGTCGTCCTTACGTCTAGCCGACTGGGGAGGAGGACGGCTAAAGGCTTCCACTAGCGAAGTCAGTTGCTCCTGCATGACAGTCATGAAAGATCTCGCTACCGCTGCTGGGTCCTGCGGTTTCGAAGGGGACAGGTGTCGAGAAATACTGGAAGACGGAGACGGTTCTCTAGAGCGTTCCTCATAATCCGAAGGAAAAGGAGATCTCTCTTGCCTCCATGCGTCCTGCGGAGAATCATCCTCTCTAGATCTCGCCTTTTTCACAGGAGAGGCGTCCAAGTCGTCGTCAGAAGGAAACGGTTCCGGGCTACTCCATCTACTCGATGGCGAGCGATAACGAGTCTGATCAGGACGCTGCTTCCAACTACTCTTGAGCGGTCTCGACTCCTCATACTGCCATCTGCGTCGAGGCTAGGGGCTCGGCGAAGACGCTACCACTTCCGACACGCCTTTTCTGTGGCGGTCATAAGCAGCCTGGGAAAACGCAACAGGACTGCTTGAGGCGACGGCTGACCGAGGATCAGTTCCTCTCACCCCCTTACGATCATTGACGTACCTTCTCCCCTGGTCCTGGGAGCTTGGTAGAGGTCTAGACCTAGGGGCATGACAGGATCGATCAGTCGCCACCTCCACTGCACTTTCACAAGCACTATCACTAATTTCACCTTCACTCTTACCTTGTTTAAAGGCTGCAAGTTGATCCTTGAGGACTTGCATCTCAGCCGCCATCTTGACAAACTGAGGGTTATCCAAAGCAGCTACAGGTTCTGTTACAGGAGAAGGAGCTACTACCTCAGGAACAGGTTCAACTACTACAGGGGTTGAGGGAACAGAAAGGTCTACGCTTACATCACTTCCAGACCTAGATTTAGATTTAGAAGCCCTCCTGACTTTATCTAACTCCAATCTACGCACGTAGCGTTTCATATCTAACCATTGTTTTTCATCCAAAACCTCGCATTCTTTACATCTTTTATCCAATGCACATTCAAAACCCCTACACCCCAAACAAACAGTGTGAGGATCCACCGAAGCCTTCGGCAATCTCACTTTACACTCCTCATTCACACACACTCGAAACTGTTTCTGAGACATCGCAAATCAAAGAACAATCAAAAGAATAATCATAAACACAAGCCAAAAAGCGATTGCCATCCACAGAATACGTCACCAATTCGTAGAAATACAGCGACACAGGGAAGCGAGCGAAAAACCCGACGGCGGACTAGCAACGATGTTGACAGTCCAACCAGCAGAGATGATCTGAGGAATAGAAAATGGGAATGGTTCCAAGTACCACCCTGTAAGGGTTGTTAACCACCTAACCAAACACCTACCACTCGGCGGTTGCCGCGAGTTTTGAAAAATCTGCCGGACCGATGGAGACTATAGCTATATATATATAACTGCCAGGTAAGTTCTATTCATAAAACTACTTCATTGGTAACAGAAGAACCTCTTTGTTTTTAATGTAAGAAACAAAAGAAGAAATGGCCAAGGATGTTACAGAACAGTCCTAACTGCTTAAAGCTTGTATCTTTGTCACAATGTCAGCTGCAAACTACAATGTATAACATTCCAAGTCTTAGAATAAGTTACCCTACTGCAGAGAGTGAGAATCTCACTAACCCATTTCAGATGAAACCGCCTGGAAAAACATCATCTGTGTGGAATACAAATGTGACATCTCCTACAAGGGTTCTTATGAGGGCTTGATGAGGCTTTTTGAGACCAAGAAAAGTTCTTCAAGCTGGGAAATTAAGACAACTCTGGAGTTACTTCCTCAGAATGTTAGATGGGATTTCTAAGTTCTACTGAAAAGCCCACTAATGTGTCAAATTAATGTTCATAAAATAATGCATACAGAATTTATCTCCTTGATTTGCTTCCAAGCTGATTAAGGCACCAGTAATTGACAGATAGTTACCAGTGTGAATCTTGTTCACACATATATAAGTTCATGAAAGCAAGTTAACAAAGAGTTGCCAAGATAATCCAAGGTACAGCTAAGTGCAGTACTATACGCCTTCATAACCAACTTCCTGAGCACAGTTCATTTGTCAATAATAGCAACATCTAGTCCACAATCAATGAACATGTAGATGTGCCTATTTGATATGTATTTGATGTTTATTTAAAACTAAACTTACTCTTCACCAAATGGAAATTAAAAATGGATGTAAGTCCAACACGAATTCTGCAATAAAGATATTTCATGTCCAATAGCAATTCAGATTAGGTATTCTTATCAAGCCACAGGGCAAAAACATAGGGATCTGAACCTGGATATAGTATGCAGTATTCCTAAGAGTATGAAAAACATTTTGAACTAGTCTTTCTTATTCAAAACTGTCACTAAATGGCAACACCACACACACAGTACCTTACTGAATAAGCCTGCAACTATAATAATGGCTGCTGCAGTCTATCAAGGAACAAGGAAGAGTCGAGTGCTGCACAAAACATACTACAGTACAGTTATTTCTCTTGGTCATAAAACTAAACAATCTTAATTTGAGCTGTCATACCATGAGACAAATTGACAATTTTAAATAAAATTTATTGTCTAATATAAATTAGCTTCTTGTAAAGATAAAAGGGAGCACAGCAAAAATGAAAGAAGCATAAAGCACTAAGCATTTCACCAAAAAATACGATGAAAAACAAGAAATCTCATGAACAGAGAAAGACACTTACTCTAGGTGCATATTGCAAATACTGTTTCCCTGCTGCCATATGAGAAAGAAAACGAAAGCGATTGTCATGTAAGACGTAGACACCCTGGTGATTTGTCCTCAGATTATCAATCTGCTTTTTATAAACTGTTACCCACAGGTCCTTACAAATATATTTCATTATATCCAGTTCATCTTTGTATCGACCAGACTCTCTGGTTAGCCTGAAAAGAAAATGAAAGAATTTAGAATTAAAAATTAATAATGTATAAGTATGTACCTTTTATTACACTTATATTTCAGTAATTTTACATTTTGATTATAGCATCAGCATCTAATTTCCTAGGGAAAAACAACTGAATCCAAATTCATGTTCAGATGATAATAGCAACAGATAGTACCATATATTTAATGCTCAACATTTATTTCCTTTGTGTAAGCATCATCTAAATTTGTCTGAAGAGTACCTCAATCTGCCGACTCCAATTAGCTCTCCTTTTAAAGATGATGTTAGCCTTACCCTAAGATTTTCCTCCCTTACTTGGGCTTGGAACATTTAGCATGATTGCACAATTTTTTTTTGCCTAGCTTACCTTTTGCACCTCTTGGATAGCATCTATTATCTACATCTTCTCCGTACATCCTACTCACTACTTCATGTCCTTACAGGCATATCTTTTTCTGTCTTGCTGGTCCTAAAAGCACTCCTTATCTCTCTTTATCTGTAGCCAATTGCAGTTTCCAAACCTTCCTCAACCCCAAAACTTGACTAAATGTGTTGACAATGGCATTGTGATGTAACTCTATAGTTTTTGTTATAATCCTAAATTAGGCTAATCTAAAGACTGTGCTGCCGTTGCTTCCTATCAGCTAAACATCATCTGGGATATTTTATAAGCATTTTCATTTTCTCCATGATCTCTCAATTTGAAGTGCTGGGATCTAGATACCTGACTGGAAAAATAGCAGTTGTCTTGACACTTAAGAAGACCAGATTATCTCCATACATGTAATGAAGGAAAACAAGCCAAGTAACAAGAAAAACAAGAATGAAAGATCCTTGAGCCTTACGGCCTGTTTCTGGAGTGCATGCCCATCCTGACATGAACAAAGTCCAAACATCCATCAAACCACTTACAAATTCAAATTCTGAATAGGTACCCTTATGGATATTTCCTTTTCCTTGTGGACTAAACAAACACCTAAGCAACTCCTTACTAATCAGGCAACTTACCTTCTCAACAGAATCATTCAAATGAAGCAATTTCTGCCAGAGAATACAATGGACAGCACAATGTATCAAACAAATAATAAAACAAGAAATTCACAAAATATGGTTACTGCACTTTGTGACTGTCCTAGAATGTAAACCTATGTAGAATAAAACATAACTAAAAACAGTAACACTGACATGCAAGACTGATAGCCATACAGTCCTTTCCTCAACACTGAACACTACAGCATAGAGAAATTTTAGGATGCTCAAAAGATCAAAATATAAACATAGCTAAATATGCACCTATTACAAATGAAGAGTACGTAATATGAATACGTACATGTAAATAATGTATAAATAGTTAGTAACTGGTTGAGTAAGTTTTCATCACACCTTCAAACATACATAAACTCACGAACCCATCATACATACAGTAAATCAAAATACCTCAACAAAGTTGTTCATTACAACAATGGATGACTACATATGAAAAAACACTTAAAGTATCAATTATAGAAAGTATAAAAGTGAAAAATATAAATTTTCATGATAGAAATTGTTTGGATATTTACCTACTATTATAGAAAGCTATTTCCATGCCTGTCACCATGCAGATATAAGCCACCTTTAACAGTAATAAAAATCATCCCCAATAAATGAAGGTGGTATGGAGAGAGAGAGAGAGAGAGAGAGAGAGAGAGAGAGAGAGAGAGAGAGAGAGAGAGAGAGAGGTTAAAAGCAAGCATAATGGACATTTCAGATGACAACTGGGAACACTAAACAGGCAGGACAGGGGTAATCCCTTAACAGGAGACACCTTGTCCATTTGTAATTGCCATATTCCATGCACTGTACTCGTTTTCAATGGCAATTTGGCATTCAAGTATGTCTGACCTAAAAGGTTCCTAGACTTTATTAAAAGTTAGAGCTGAGTATTGTATTGCTATTGCAATTCATGTAAACACTTTTTTATCACACTTAAACACTTTTTTAAATGAAACCAAAGTATTTCATACCTTTCGACTAGTCTGTATCCTGTAATGAATCCCATGTGTTCAAGTTTGGATAGAGATTCATCCTGAAAAAGAGATATTCATTACAATAAAATTAAAACCTAAGCAAATTTACTATCACGGTGAACAATCTTAATTATTTAGCAATACTACTAGCATATATTGAGGCTACAGGAACTAATAGGACTTCTCAAAATTTCTATGTTATTCAATGGAGTTGTCAAGTGAACAGAATACTAATTAGCACTGTCTGCATTTCTGCTGCAAGATACTTAGACTAAGAATGAATGATATTTGCATCCACTTACTGTAACCCATAATGGTGTGCAATCCATATCTACAAAAATTATAATTTAAGGCAATAATTCCAAGAACTGCAAATGGAAGTAATAGCAGATGATTGCAAATGATGAACACTGGTACAGTAATTAATAAGTTTTATGGTAACTTTGAGCAAGAAAATGTTAGTCCCCGGGTTACGACAGGCTCGGCTTACGATGTTCCAAGTTTGCAACACTCTTCAAATATATAAAAAATTATGTCGTTGATCTGACGCCAATCCAATGGTAGAAATATATCTCCAAAATGGCAAAATGGTCAAAATTTCTTGTTTGTTTTTATGAAAAACTCAATAAAAATGTAGGTTAATGTCATTGCCAAGACACCCATAGGATTAAAAGTAAGGCTTTCTTACGATTTTCAATTATATTTCGGGTTATGATGCTGCGTCAGAACAGAACGCCAGTCGTACTACAGGGACTACCTGTATGATACATTTACCTCGCCTGCACTTTTACCAGGATTTTTTTCTTATGGGGGGAGGGAGATTTCCAAGGGGCTGGGGGTTACCCATTCCCTTTGTGGACACTAACAAAGGAGAAAAAAATACCTCAAGCACATATGCCAACACTGTTTCTATGATTTATGGCCACCTGGGTCAGGTTAAGTGGGTGGTGGCTGCCCTTGGTTTATGGGTTATATAGGAGACAGCATCCTAGATTAGGTAAGGTTAGGATAGGCTACTACTCTACACTTCACCTATAACTTTGCAAGTCTGCGCATAAGTCAAGTTACATACACTAGTGGGAGCCAGTGTAGACAGTGGGGTCTGGCCTATGCTACCCTACCTTTAACTGTAATACACATTTCAGAAAGAATAAGCCCTAACAAGACCTATTTTTAACCAACCTCAGACACCATTCTCTTACCTGGTCTGGTATATAAGTCTTAACCCCTCTGTCTGCATAGGCCTACAAGGACAAGTGTCGTTATTCTTTACGATTAGTGATTCACGATACCCTTATAAATTACGGCACTGGGTGTAATACACTATAGCAAAATCTTGTTCTGATACGAGTGTTCGTTACAGAAATACATATTGCCAAAAAACGTGCTTGCACTGTTTCTGAAACCCATAGTAGGTATGCTGCTTAGTTGTCAATCGAGTTTTTAGTAATCAAGTATTTTTTACAAGCTAGCTATTGTATAAATTTGTATTTTTCTCAAAAAAATCAAAACTATGCCCCTCAATGCTAGACCTTTCCTCTTTTAACGACTTTCTGGTCATTGCAAATTCGGCCCCATTAATTTCTTATGGTGCGATAACAGACAGAGGCCCAGGGACCGAAAGCGATTGCATCACACTACGGCGGTAATCCAGCAGTAAAACATCTTCCTATATCCAAAAAGTAAATAATAAAGATATATATGCGCATCACGATTATAAAAATTACATGAATAGCTGATAACAATCTGCATGAATAACTGGTAAACTGTTCTGCAAGAAAGTTGAGTATAGCAATTCATCTACAATAAGTACAAAAGTCAAGATGTCGTGACGTCATAATGCAGGACTTAAAAGAACGTTCTAATTCCGAAAAATAATTACTTCAATTTGAGTCAGAATCGAGTTACTTTTCAATAATTAATATTTTCAAATTAATCATCATAAATATGTAAAATATTGATGTTTTACTATTTATTTAAATAATTATCAAGTGCACGCTTCGCCGTCTTCTTCTAGCAAAACAGTTGTTTACTTAAAAACGTTGTGGCCAGGGACCGTGTTCCAATTGTTGTGATGAAAAGTGCCCCAGCATCTATGGGCACATGTGGTGTGTGGATTTATCACAGGAAATGGGAAGTTTGTTGACACAAGCGACTCCACAAACATCGAGATGGCCTCAATCTTCTAAGGATATTTTAAGCGTTCGTAAGTTAAAAACTTTGAAAGCGTTTTTGGTGAGATTTTGCCACTGCGTTAGGTCACCCTTTCACTACCTCTGTTTAATGCTTGAAATTTGGCCTTAATTTCTAACTTTTGGCGAAAATACTTACTTCGAAAGGAGAGTAGAGGTCTTTAGCTCCGTTTCTCACCAACAACAAGTCGTGACTGATGCCCATCTCCGGTGTCAGGACACGTTATAAGTGCTTTTTCGGAGGGTGTCCAGCCGTGACCGTCGGTGAGTTGAGCCAGTCCATGCGGTTGTTTACCCTACCTAACAATACCAATTCTAGGGTACGATAATGTTGGTGATTTCCTTGTACAAGTGCTAATCATCATGTTGTTTACTAAACTATCACATAATTAATAGCTAAACAAAAGACTAAAGCGTAGTAGGGAAAGGTTTAGTCTGGGCTAGCGTAGCCTACACCCCGATTCGGGTTAGCTTAGACCTAACCTACAGAGGTCTACCTAATTATATGGAGTAAAACTTACTTCAGACACTTTTTCATTTGCTTGAAACACATAGTTCACAACTTCCATATGAATGAAGTCGAATAAGGCTTCTTCCGCCATCGCAAATAAGAGAATGAATTTGACAACTAAAGCAACACAGCTTCCAAGTAGTAGTAGTAGTAGTAGTGGGTGGGATATGCCTTTGAAACGGCTCCCTTGCTTCTTTTATTCCTCCTTTGTTTGTGTTTGCTTGAGCTTCTTCTCTCTGAAATGGCGACTCCCCTAGAGACTCGGCTTGTTTACATCGGCGTTCTTCTTCTTCACGAAACTTTGTTAAGGAATTCATTACCTTTTTTGTTTAGGACACGGACATTTGATCTCATCTTTGTAGGATTTATCGAAATGCCGTTGTTTATTAAATTGATTTGATGTATATTATAATGGAATAATCGTTAAGTCAGCGAGTCAAGAAAAAAAATGATTCGTTCAATAAGATGGCTACATCCCCTTTAATCTACCTTGAATGGCAATGAAGCATTGATTTTTATTTACACACTTCGTGCTCAAAGGAAGACATATACACAATAGGTAAAAGTCAATTCTATTTGGCGTAGAGCTTTTAATA
>NC_061108.1:13031729-13054229 GCF_015104395.2 Macrobrachium nipponense
TCTAAGCCTGAGGCAATGGATTTTTGTTGCCTGAATATAATTATACTCTATGCGCAGAACAAAAGGGAAATGATCTTTTCTTAAACAGAAAATAAGACCTTACAGTTGGCAAGAGCCTTGAGGAGATAATACCAGCGCTTTTGAGTAAATATTATCGTTGGGTAGTTTTAAAAGAAAAGTATTGTTGCTTTAAAAGAAAAGTATTGTTGCTCTTTTTCTCCAACTGGCCCTCACAATCTTTAATCGGAATTCTAAAAGCACTAGTCGCACTCTTATGGGAATTACCAGCTTACAATTATTCTCGTTGCGTTCAAAGGGAGCTATGAGTCAAAAGTTCCTGATTGATAACTTTACAGTTATTATTTGCTTGTTAGATTTCTTGGAATTGTGAGGCGTCTTAGATAATTAAGGTTAATTATATTTAAAGGTAAATCATCGAGGGTTGGGACTCCAACTATCCGGGTCTTCAGTGAAAGCCGCCAAGACTGTGTAGTATGATTATCACTGTAGTAATTTTCCCTTCTTACGGAGGGAGGGAGAGAGAGAGAGCCTATTCTGTTGAGAGAGAGAGAGAGAGAGAGAGAGAGAGAGAGAGAGAGAGAGAGAGAGAGAGAATATTCTGTAAATATAAAGAGATGAAGACTCTGATGACTATGACATAACCTTAAATAAAAAAAAGCCACCCCCAAAAAAAAAAAAAAAAAAAAAAAAAAAAAGACTCCCTGACGATTGTTTACAGGTTGTCCATGTGTCCCAAAGCGATGCCGGAGACTTTCAAAAACACCTTTCAGGTTTGGTCTCTTCGCCAATTTCTTCCTTCTTCGCTGACCTCATTACTGGAGCCTTTCTAAAGTCACTGGTCTTTCCAGCTGCCAAATGGCCTCTTCCCTTTACTTCTCGCGTCTTGATCGGCGTTTTGATATTCTCGTGGAAACCAATTCCTCTGGTTCCTCCCTCCCTTTCTCGATTATAGTCAGTCGGTTTTCGTTCCCTGATCTTTTCCTCGACGTTTCTGCCTTCTCCTGCCTCTGTTCCAGCGTTATTTTGGTTATGGGGAATTGCTTTTTGTCTTCAGTATATTTACCTTTATCATTTTTTTGTCATTGTCTTTATTTATTCTATTTTTCTTGGGTCCCTTTTTTTAAGCAAGCATCACAGACATTATAAATTCTTATAGTACAAGTCATCTCCATTTGACCTTTTCTGTTTTTCTTCTCATCCTCATCGCAGATTCATGCCTGATCCCACCTTTTCAGTGTAAGCAAGTGAACTATTATGCCCTGACCTTTTCTCCATCCATCACCCCCCCCCCCCCCCCCCCCCCCCCCCCCCCCCAACAAACACACACACACCAACAACCCTCTCCCCCCAACATTCCTTGCCTTTACACCTGCCCAGGATAAGAAGGGTCCACCCGAGACGTTATAAGAGAACTGTATCGGAAATGTTTATTCCTTTCACTTTCAGATCCCACGTCATCGGCGTTCTCCGTTTTCCTCGTTGTTCGTGCCACCGACTATTCATTTTCCTTTTATCTGATGGCTGCCCAAAAGCGCTTTCCTTGCCAGCGATGCACCTGATGGAATGGAATCGATGCGAACACTGCCTGGACGATGGAGGAGGAGGCTCGTCGATCTCACTGGGCGTTTGAAACAAGCAAAGCGTATTAATATGGTCGCCTTATTAGGATGAGAATAGTTTTGCGATGAATTATGACCTCATTCAAGACACAGGATTAAAGTCATCTAATGCCCCTGCGTGCGTGGCTTCGTTATCAGGCAGCTCGCTTCGTTAACTGACTGTAGGTTGATCCAGGAACAACAATAATAGGAGGACTTTTTTTTTTTTTTATTCTAAAGCCCTTATTTGTTTGCTTCATTAGATGATGCCAGTGCAGTTATGTAAACATGGTGTTATTTTTTTATCAACGTTCTAGCATGATTGAAATATGTTAATAATTCCATAATATTTCATAACGTAGAAGAATTTTGATGCTTTCAAATTCTCAATGCAGAAGGTAATAATTCTCTCTCTCTCTCTCTCTCTCTCTCTCTCTCTCTCTCTCTCTCTCTCTCTCATATAAAGATTACTATAGTAGATTCACATCAACCGTGCATTTGATGTCTAGGCCAGTCCCTTACGACGCTCCTGATTGGCTATTGATAAGCCAATGACAGGGCTGGAAACTTTCAGTAGCCCTCGAGAGTCACATAGGCAGGATGTATGTTCCACCTCTCCTGAAAGACGTATACCTGAGGAGAGGTGGAACATAGATCCTACCCATGTGAACTCTCGAGAGAGACTGAGAGTTTCCAGCCCTGTCACAGGCTTATCAACAGCCAATTAGGAGCGTCGTAAGGGACTGGCCTAGACATCAAATGCACGGTTGATGTGAATCTACTATAGCTAGTAATAGACGATTTTTATGGTAAACTGTTTCTGATAAGATTACTACTAGTTAGTAGCAGATGATTTTCATGGTAAGCTGTTTCAGCTAAAGCCTCGCAAATAACAGCTCTAACAACAAACAACAAACAACAAACAACCGAAACCCGGAAGCGTCTAGGGGGAAGGCCTCTCTTTTCTCTTTTCACGCGGTCTTTCGAAACCGCCTTGTTTACGATATGTGAAAGTTGCTCTCCCCACCGCCCCTTTTTATCATCAAAAGGAGAGATCCATCTCGCCATCTCGTATAATATGGGGGAGCTAAGGGTGGATGATCTGATCTTTCATTTTTGTTTTCTTTTTTTTCGAGGGCGCGTACTAAAAGGATTATAGTGGCTATGGGAATGGATGTGTGTACCTCTTTACTTGAGAGAGAGAGAGAGAGAGAGAGAGAGAGAGAGAGAGAGAGAGAGAGAGAGAGAGAGAGAGAGAGGTGGGTTTAACGTAAACGCTTGCAATTTATGAAACATAAAAAAATTATTTCTTTTCTCGAGTAAAAAACTCCTCGTGTGAAGAAACAGATCCAAGAATGTAAATTATTATTATTATTATTATTATTATTATTATTATTATTATTATTATTATTATTATTGTTATTATTACTATTATTGTCTTCTTCTTCTTCTTCTTCTTCTTCTTATTATTATTATTATTATTATTATTATTATTATTATTATTATTATTATTATTATTATTATTATTAAAAATTCCTCATAGTAGCACGAGTCTTCAAATGGAGAAACAAATCCACAGTTATGTAAATGTACATATTTATTGTTTAAAACGAAAAGGATAGCTTCGGGAATCTGTACGGTTCCCCTTACAATCTAGAGATTGATAAGGGGAACCGTACAGATTCCCGAAAGCTATCCTTTCTGTTTTAAACTTAAATATATGTACATTACATAACTGTGGATTTGTTTCTCCATTATTATTATTATTAAGCGATAACTGCTGAGGGACTGAATTCCAGTGGCGAGTCCATCTCCTTTTATTATTATTATTATTATTATTATTATTATTATTATTATTATTATTATTATTATTTCACCTACTAGGTACACTTTGGATAACATTAGGGAATTAATACTTCCAAACTGTGTCGCTAGAAAGAGCCGTTATAAGTAAAATGTTTGCTTACAAATACGCTCTTATAGAAAAAATCAAATTTATTATTTTTTATCTAATGACAGTTTTTATGTCGAGAAATGGACTCCTGGCGAAGATCCTTTCTGTTTATATGTCAATTATTTACATAAGGTGTGGCGTTGCAGGGCTTTCAAACCCACTAAGCAAGTATATTCTTTGGCAACTGGCTCACGACTCTGTTCGCTTAGCCACGGCATATTCGCATTTATATCTTCACGTGAGATTTTCGCTCCTGGTGAGCTTAAGTTTAATAATAAACAGAAAAGCGAGATAACAGGAAATAAAAACACGAAATGATTCCCGGTCTTCTCGCTGTCCTATCTATTATTATCATTATGTGCATGTGCGTATGCTTGTCTGTGTATACCCAAAGGATACATGCGCAGTAGAGGTGCGCGTATGCGTCGACTGGCACATATTTACATGGAGTTACAAGGATGAGGATGTCTCAAAGACTTGTTAGTCCATCCGAGGAGACATCGTTCGCTCACTTATCTCTAGGAGCAGGTTTTACTAATCATTCACAATGGCCTAATGATTTTGTCTACCTGTTCTTTTAAACTTTTCTACACTGTTGCTATTTACAACTTCTGGTGGCAGTTTATTCCATGCGTCACATATCTTGTATTTAAAGAAGTTAACACAATGGGATGTGTTGTATCTCTTCAGTTCTAGTTTCCATCCATTATTTCTTGCCTCACAAATCGGCGGTAATAGTTCCCCAATTTTATCCAAAGTGTACCTAGTGGATGAAATAATAATAATAATAATAATAATAATAATAATAATAATAATAATAATAATAATAATAATATTAATCATGTTACGAACAGTGGTTGGAGATATGTGGAAATAAAAATGATTCCCTAGTATGATAATATACAATGAATATTTTGAGGAATCCCTATACCTTTACGATTAAATAAACTAGGGCGTAATGGAACAAGAAACGCAAGTAATCGCAAGAAGACTGACAATAAAAGAAGATTATGAACATGGGAGAGAAGAAAAATGAAATGGTAGACGAACGTGTGGTAGAGAAGAAGGAATTTATATGACAAATTCCGGCAGTTCTATTAGGTCGCTCTAGCATGAGTCTAACAAGATATTTATGGTATGTCTGGCTGAAGAGAGAGAGTCCAGGAAGATTGGCGTACTGGAGGTATTGTCCTCTTTTATTGTAGTAAAGTTGACGAAGAGAAAGTCCAGAAAAAACTAATCTAGAGATGACCTGATAAGAGTACTGAAATAAGTGGCATTTTTAAGAAGTAGAAAAGCATTCCTTTACAAAGACTCCTAGTTTCTTTCGTGAGCAATTTCAGATTCCTGTTATTAATCCTGTTATTGGAGAAACAAATCCACAATTATGTAAATGTACATATATTTAGATTTAAAACTTTAAGGATAGCTTTCGGGAACCGAACAGATTCCCGAAAGCTATCCTTAAAGTTTTAAATTCGAATACATGTACATTTACATAACTGTGGATTTGTTTCTCCATTTGAAAGACTCGTGCTACTATGAGGATTTTTTAAATCCTGTTTTTATTCCTTTTCCGAAGTAATCCTTTGAACTTATCCTTTATGATCATCCTGTGATATTTATCTTGTCGTTAAATGTCTCAGGTATGATACCATTCATTATCTAATTGAAGTCTCTTTAAAAGTTACTTTATTAAAAGTAGATATATCATCTGAACTGCTTGTCACTTTATTCACTTATTGCAGAGACTTGTGGACCAGTCGGAAAATGTTTCAATGGGGCAAGTAGAAAGCGAATACGAGCAAAAGTATGGGCATGATGGTAAAAAAGGTATTCACGAAAATGGAGCAATTAGTATGGATGGGGGAAGAACAGAATTGATTGATTTGTACCTGCATGAAGGAGAATGACTATGGAAGGAGAGGGGGCGACAATCGCTAATGAATAAATGAAGCTATTCAGGTTGGCAACCATAGATTTTGTAGTGGTAAAAGCAAGAATGTACAGCTTCATGGTGGTGGGATGTGGAAGTTGAATGGAGATGAAGAAAAATGAAAGATATATGAGAAGTTAATAAAGAAGAAAATGGAACACTGACGATATATAATATGTAAATAAAGAAGAAAATGGAACACTGACGATATATAATAAGTAAATAAAGAAGAAAATGGAACACTGTGGAAGCTGAAAGAGTAGAATGAAAGAGGAAATGCGCAAATGTAATAAAAATAAGGCACAGGATATAGGTACGGCAGCCGTATCCCGATCGTGGTAGATATTGGTACGGCAGTGAATTGCGCATGCGTCAATTTCAGACTTCCTGCCGTACAAATAATATAGTGCGGTGAGGGTACGGCAGATTCTGTCATTGGTGCCGTATTTGCGATCTTGACTTGCAGTAGATACGGCAGTTAGCTGTATCCGTTTACCAGTTTGCTAATCATATTGTAGTATGAAAACCAGAGTTCGGCTTTTAGGTGGGACAGTCACGCTTTTTGAACATGTCCCCCTTTTTTTAGTTAGCAAAATGTCCCTCTCCCCCTTTATTTTGTTTGTTTTGCTTTTGTGAATTTTGTCCCGCTTTTTTTGTACTACAAAAACAACACTATCCCGATTTTAATGGAATAGTGCTGAAATTTTGTTTAATTTTGCCATTTCACTACCTGGTAAATTCTATCGTCTTCTCCGACAGCTGCAATATACCCAATGAAGTGAATTAAAAGAATATTGTAAAGTGTATAACGGCCCTTGCAACTGCCGATGTCGGGCAGAATAAAGGGCCGAGAAAGTCACCAAAGGTACGATGGTAGTGTATATATTTATATATACTGTAATCCTCTTTGAATCTCCTCTTCGGAATTCTTTTTAGGGCCGATTCGATCGTTCGTGACCTACGTCTATACCATGAATTACCCACTTTTTGAAAGTTTGAGTCTTCATAGATGTCTATGGCTTTTTTCAGCTCGTTAAAGCCTGAAAACATCTGTTTTTCGGCGAAAACTAATGTATTATTCCGCGGTTCATGCTGTTCCGTCACCATTTTTCTTGCTGTCACTGATATGCCCAAAGACTGTGTATATACTTCAGTATATAGTCTTTGGATATGCGTGAGGCGGTAAACAAGGGTTCGCGCATGCGCAATTCACTGCCGTACCAATATCTACCGAGATCGGGGTACGGCTGCCGTACCAATATCCAGTTCGTAAAAATAATTGGAAAGGATTTGGACGTATCAGATGATTCCGAAATGTTTTGGTCTCTGACCAGCTATATAAGATATATACGTGTATATATATATATAATATATATATATATATATATATATATATATATATATATAATATATATATATATATATATATATAAGATCTCCAGACAGTAATATAGCAAGTGTTTTCATGAGGTTCCATGATACATCTTAGTACAAGGCCAAAATTTATATATATATATATATATATATATATATATATATATATATATATATAATATATATATGAGTGGGTGGGCGACTGCGATAGTTTACATATGTGCATGTACATAAACGCTGTACATAGCCAAATTGCATAAGAGAAAAATACATTCTCATTAGCATTAAACTGCAAAACATATTACTAGAGTATTCACCAGCCCCTGAGGGCATTATTGAATGAAAACATTTTAGCTGAATGAGATGTCATAATCCCCCCCCTCCCCACCCCCCCCCCCACACATAGATAAATAAAAAAGATGCTTCAACATCATGATGGGGATAGATACTAAACAGAGGAGTAACAGAATAGGAGTTAGAGTTACTGATGAGTAGAATAATAGAGAGTTGTTGAAAATAAAACTTCATTAGAAGGAGTTATTGTTTCGTTTCCAAAAGGCATCTTCTCATTTATCTTATCTCATTTATCTTATCTCATTTGCATCTAATGAATGTTCGCGGTACTTATTCCAGTGCGAATTTGGCTTTGATTTATGTTCTTGACGAAAGAAATATAAAAAGCTAAGTATTATATGTTTGAGTTCCTCACTCTGCTAATCAATTTTTTATTATATGATTTTATTTAACGTTAAAATTGGTCCAAGTATTTTTCTATTTTTTCATTTATTATTTTTTTGTTATAATAGAGTTAGTATTCCACTGTTATGAAACAGTATTTATTTTCGTTAACATTTCAGTAGCTGGCAAATTAACAACAGCAGTAGTAGCAGTAATAGTAGTAGAAGTTGTTTTTATTAATAATAGCATTGATCCAAGAAAGCTTTACAAATGCCCTAAAAATAAACTGGTTTTATGAGATGACCCTCTGCACATAACCAGGCGGAAAAATTCAATTTTATATTTGCTTCTACTTTTTCATTTCAGTTTTCAAAACTATAATGTGAATTTTAATCAAAATGAAAGAAAGCGATTCTAACTAGTGTTCGAAAAATTCCGACAAAACTCGCGTCCCGATTATTGTAAAAAGAAATAAATAAAAAATAAATTATTGCACGTTCGGTAAACAGGCTCCTTAGTTATTTAATTAGTTAGCGAACTGAAATCTGTACAGAGATAACGCTTCATTATACAGCTAACCTAACTAATCATTCTTTCCTATCTCAGGCTTAAGTAATTCTAATGTATGCAAGAGAAAGAGAGAGAGTAAAATAAATTAGCGGCCATAACATAGTACTACACCACTCTTTAATTTCTGGATTGGAGGACGGTTACGGGAAAACGGTATATTTGTGCTTGAAATTAAAAAGTACGTAAAAAAACTTACAGAATATTAATTCTTCTATGAATATAAGGCGCATTGACACTCTGCTATTATGTCGACCCAGTTTGAAATTTTTCTTGAAACGAAAAATTGTTTTTTGAAACAAACGGCGATAGGTTGTCCTCGGAGGAGGAAGTAAATACGGTTTTACGCCTTGGAATAATTGCCAACTCTGCAAATTCATAGTATAACAGGAACTGAAGCACCCGAATATCAAATATCAAGATGCAGCGTGGATAATTCGGCTGAAGGAGCTCTTCGTGCTTCGGATGGTCTTTGGATTAGGATAATGATCCTCTAATGGTATCTAGTTCCTCGTTGGACGAGTGGTTTTCGCATTTGGCTACCAATCCGGTGGTCCGAAGTTTGATTCTCGGCTCTAGCAACTTTGAATCAGAGGAATTTATTTCTGGTGATAGAAATTCATTTCTCGATATAATGTGGCCCGGATCCCACAATAAGCTGTAGGTCCCGTTGCTTGGTGACCAATTGGTTCTTAGCCACGTAAAAATATCTAATCCTTCGGGCCAGCCCTAGGAGAGCTGTTAATTAACTCAGTGGTTTGGTTAAACTAAGGTTAATTTAACTTCTAATAGTATCTGGAACATTGCTGTTCTTATCCGCGTTCCGAGGCCTTGAACATAATTTTTCAACTTTGTTAATTAGCGTGAATTAACTGTGCCTCTTTCGTAACGATTACCATTAACAAGCAATTGCTCTTATGCCGGTGAGTTCAAAACAGGAAGTATTTTGTGGGAACTATTTCACATCATTAGGACAGTGTGAATGAGCAATAAAACCTGCTCCAAGAGATAAGTGAGCACACGGCGGCTCCTCGGATGGACTAATAAGTCTTTGAGACAAACTGATCCTTGTCACTCCTTGTAACATGTAAACAAACGTGGCCTCTAGTTTTTTCATTGTTCTTATTCTTCTTCTTGCATTCCGGTAGAACTTCATTCGACTGTGATTCCTTCTCTTCTGTTCCTAGATGGATAGCGAATGTAAGGCTTTGTCGATGCATTTTAATGCAATTTTTAGAGCAGTGCAAAATGTCTTGTATATATTATATATATATATATATATATATATATAATATATATATATATATATATATATATATATATATGAGTATATATGTGTGTGTGTGTCTGTACATACAGCATTTGCCAAGTGTGTTTTCAAATGCATTTACGTCGCTAGATGTCTTACATCTTCTCGTATCATAATGCAATATTTTTCGGGACGAAAATAGCAAATGTCTACCCACCTTGTAATTTAAATGCATTTTCGTGGGCGCTTATATTTTTAAACACACGCTTTTAAAGAAAGTAAATAAACTGCGTAGCTACATGAATATAAAAAAACAAATTTTCTCTAAAGGTGTGTGCTTACTTATAAATTCTGATGAAAATATTTTCTAAACAAAAGGACACGTAGTTATTTATCATTATCACCGAAGAAAACACCTCGCCAGGTAATATGGCGTCTAACATTATACACATGAATTTTATAGTGTTGGTTGTATTTCATTGCAACGCTAACGTTCACGCATGAGAGGGTTTCATGGCAAAGGTTTGCTCTAATCTAGTTGTCTAAATTCATGAATTTTCATGCACGCTTTATTTTACTCTTTTTATGTACCGGCCAGAGACGTTTATTAACTAATTTCCTTGATAATTTTGCGTTAGTTTATTTCTTTCAAAGCGCCGTCATTATCCCAAGGGCCGGCGTTTCAACGGAAAGTTTTGTGGAAAGCTGTTTTCCGTTACCGCTTGGTGACGCTAACGAACAAACTCATAGAAGCGATTATCCTTTTTAATTAAGACCGCTGTTGATAGTATCTGAAAACTATCCTGTAAAAGTGAGAGAGATTTTTTAAGGCCTAAAAGCAAATAACCTGCTGAGGTTGCCGCTGACTGTTTGCCTTTTGTAGCAAAAGACTAATAAAAGTTCTTTGCAGCATATCTTCTGGCCTAGCTGCATTACTTTCTGCATTTTCATTTTCATGTGTTTTCTTGGTATTTTTCTCATCAAGCTGTCTAGCTTCTTTAACCAGCCTTTAAAGAAATATTTGCCTAGACCAACTTAGCTGAAATGCAGTTGATTTACAAGGTGGCTAGCAATAATAATAATAATAATAATAATAATAATAATAATAATAATAATAATAATAATAATAATAATAATAATAATAATAATTAGATAAATAAATAATTGAAAAATAAAATGAAATGAATGAATGAATAAATAATAATAATAAATTAATTAATTAATGAAAAACCTTAACATGTACTGCATGAAAATTCTGTGAAATTTATTACAAGAAAAATTTCGGGCGTATCATTTACCCGGCAAAAATTCTGAGAAATTTATTACAAGAAAATTTTCAGGCGTAAAGCAGCATAGTAATAAATTTTGATGCATAATCCATATACTTTTTAGCCGTATTTTTCGACTTTCAATTCGTGCTGACGAATTGTCAAAGATAACGAAGTGAATCAGTTTTTCCTTTGATACAGACTAACATTAAAGATACAAAGGTAATGAAAATGAGGGTAGTTATCGAAAACGGCAGAAGACATAATATCAACAAGCGCTCCAACGAAACTTTAAATGACTCTTGAACCAAGCGGGGATGAGAGTATCTGAAAAGGACCGTGTAGCTGGGCATATCAGTTGCCATAGTATGACCCTAAGGAAGAAAAATGTAACGATAAAAAGAATATTCTACTTGTTATCGTTGTATGGGCGAGCACTGGACTTCTAACAAGTGACATAGAACCGGATAAAGGCTACTCCCCTGGGCTTGGTGATGTTAAGGAAGAAGTAATTTATACTTTCTCCTGCAATGGTGGTCTAGCGCACAAACAAGCGAGATAGGAAGACTACTGGTAACAATATGGGGGTGAGGGGACGGGGAGCGGGGGGGGGTGGGGGGTGGGGGTGACCGAAGTGTTATAAAACTTGATTCGACGTAGTGCCGAGTCATCGATGCTCGATTAGTGGCGAATATAAAATTGGAAATTTTTATCTCATCTACCTATCAATGAAGCCCCAGATTGCGCAATGTGTTCAAGAGAAAACTTGATGGTTTCTAAAATATATGACACTGAGTCCTCTGATTTTTTTCTCACACAAATCGGAAAGAAATGAATTTGAAATGAAATGAGCCTTGATTATCAGTTATCAACTACTTTAAGAACTTTACATTCCAAACTGAAGCGTGGAATACTAGCATAAAGGAGTCCCCTCCATTCTGCAGCCAACTATAAGAATCCGACGGTTAACTGCTGATAATTCAGCTTTCTTAAGCATTAGAGATTTCTAGTGAATTGTGCACTTGAGCGTAATATGAGTATATGGGTGTTCAAATTATAATAAGGGCAGGATAAGTGACATTTATTAGAAAAAATATATCACTGGTGACTGTTACTATAAGGATGTTACTGGCTTGGAAATTTAATATAGCATTATAGATTCAGTTATCTATGGCAGATGTTACAAATAAGTATTTGATTTTGACGCTAATGTATATTTCATTTTGATAGGATTTTTTATTATAGAAATAGTTGAGGTCAACCTGAATATAAAAAAAGATAAACAATATACAGAAGGATATCCAATATTACTTACACAAAGAGAAAATATATCGAAACAGTCAGTAGTTTGAGAAAAGGAAGAGCAAGTGGAGAAGTGCATTTATAATGCAATGCAGGCGAGCAAGTACATTGCATAGTAAATAAAGAAGACTATTTGAGACCAGGAGTCAGTTTCATAAAGCTTTCAAGATTTGCATAGTACAAGGGAAAATCGTTACAGTTCGAAGAACCTGCATGATTCAATGGTGTTTTTAGTAAAACATTATATCTTGAAATTGTCTGACACACACACACACGTGTATATACATACATACATACATATATATATATATAAAGATATATGCCACGAAGGAAAAATAAACGAAGCAGGATCTGCGAGACCTTTCGACGTTAAACGTCCTTTACTGAGCAGAAACTGACATAAATGCGGCAAAAGACAATACAAGAAGATTCGTATAACTGACAGATAGGGATTATAAAGAGATTAGTACCTAGAATCCGACACACCTGGAAGATGAGAAACCTTCCCAAACAAGCATAAACAATGGGTGCAGTTAAAGGTTTAAGACAATCATCTCAGATACAAAGACAAGATAATTAAAGGATTATAGGTGACAGCTATTCAGAACTTGGTAAACAAAACCATATTCAAAATACATGTCAGATATACATTACAACAAAGATAACTCTAAGGCAACTGATTTTTATTTAAGTCAGTAATTATATCTTTGAGGTCATTCTTAAACATGTTACAAATATAAGGGTCTAAATGAAAAAGGCCACGACTAACATTGAAATTACAATGAAAAGTAAGTTGTATTAAAGCAGATTCTAAAAGATTTCGCGATAAGACATCTCTTGACCTTGCAATTACTGAACTACCAACCCAATTTATTCAGTGGTTGTTTTCACTTAAATGAATAAATATTGCATTAGATGTTTGCCCAGTTTTTACAGAATATTTATGCTGGCTTAGCCTTACTTCTAGGCCTTTGCTGGACTGTCCGAGATAAAGTGAGGGACAATCCATACATGGAATTTTATGTATTATGTTGTTGCTTTCTCTGGGACCATTTTTTATTAACATTCCTTTTAGTGTGTTATTATAGGAAAAAACAAGGTTGACATTAAAAGCTTTTAACAATGATTTAATGGTTTCAAATCCGTTAAAATAAGGCAAACTGAGATTGTTCTTAGAATTTTCTTTCTGCGTGTTACTTACACCATAAAACTTTTTGTGGGCTTTATTATAACAAATATCTAATATATGTGAAGGATAGCATAAATCTTTCCCTATTTTTCTTATGTATTCAATTTCTTGATCCAAATATTGTGGACTGACAATGCACAATGCTCGTAAAAACATAGAGGAAAAAATTGATATTTTTATGTTAAGATGGTGGCCTGAGAAGAAATGAACATAAGTTAAGTTGTTGGTCGGTTTCCTATAAATACTGAATTTACATTGAAATGGTTCTCTATGTATCAAAACATCTAAAAAAGGGAGGCAATTGTCTTTTTCTAATTCTAGAGTAAACTTAATCGATGGTACCTGGTTATTTAATTTAGAGAGTAAATCATTTACATCAATATCGACAGGAAGAACAGCTAAGATATCATCAAAATAACGATACCACTTTACAGGAATATAAATGATATTAGGTCAGTAGTGTTTTTCAAAGAATTCCATGTACAGGTTTGAGAGTAGTGGTGATAAAGGATTTCCCATTGCCATGCCAAATATTTGTTGATAAAATTCACCATTGAATTATAAACTACAATCACAAATGCACAAACTAGTGAGTGAAATAATGTGACTTATAGGTAGAGGTAATTCATGCTGAGTTAGTTCATTACTAAGATATTCTAAAATAGAGTCTATAGGGACTTTAGTAAAAAGAGAACATACATAAAAACTAACGAATCTATCAGTAGGGCAAAGAGCAATTTTGTTTGATTTATCAACTAAATCTAGAGAATTATATATATGAGAATCGGAGATGGTTCCAAGTAACAGGGACAAGATCTGCGTTTTCCTTTCCTTTATCTTTCTTTGCTATAAAGCAATTACCATTACACACAGTAATCAGTATCTGCAAAGTTATGGTTCTTTCTTGGGTAATACTCATGGCAAGATAGAAAGAAAAATGAAATACTTTCATGGAATAAATAGATCAAAAACTGTATGACTAGAACTGAAGGAGGAAATAGTTATATTTTCACAGATTTCTGCGCATAAAAAAATGCTCAGCATTCCAAAGAAGTTACTCCTTATGAAACAAAGTCATTAGCAAGAAAATTTAATGTCTAATGTACAACTGATCTTTGTTGACAACTTTTGTTCTGTTCCTATTAGCAACATCTGTTTATGAAAAATATAAACTTAAGGACTGAAACATTAAAGACATGGAAAAATCACCGTAAAATCAACTTTGTAAATATTATTGATAGATAAATAATGTCAAAGTTGACCATGATGTTGCAGATGTTGCTTCTGAAACCAACTAACTTCTCTCATAAACAAAATTGTAACCCTGAAACAATAATTGATTTAATTGTCTTATGTAGCAGGGCAAGCTTAAAGATGAATGAATTCTGATATTCGGTATAATTTCGTTTTTCGATGCTGTGCAATTCTATCGGAGGGCTTAGGATTTACTGGCACTTGTCAAATGCCTATTACCTGATTTTGAGACTGAATCCAGATGAAAGTTGGCGTATGCACGATTCATCATTTATTCCACTGAAATTCAGAAAACTACATCAGGTCGTAGGGGAGATACATCTGTAATTTCCGACAGGTAACCTAAAATGCTTGCATCGCCAGCGAAAATATAATTAGCAATACAATTTAGTTGATGATAAGAAGAGAATGAGCGCCTCAGTGGCGTGGTCGGTATGGTGTTGGCCTGCCAACTCGGGGGCTGCGAGTTTGATTCTCGGGCATTCCATTCAGGAGTGAGAGATGTGTATTTCTGGTGATGGAAGTTCACTCTCGAAGTGGTTCGGAAGTCACATAAAGCCGTTGGTCCCGTTGCTGAATAATCACTGGTTCCATGCAAGGTAAAAACACCATACAAACAAACAAACAAAAGAAGAGAATGAAAACAAAACCAAAGGCAAGGGAGGAAAAAAAGCAAAAATCCTGAAATAAATTAGCACTGAAACCAAAACAAAGTCTTGACGTTTAAATGAACAATATTTGCTTGAAAATTTATGCTTGGATCACAATTTGCATGTGTAATGAGCAAATGCGCGAGGTGCTGAAGGCTCTTAATAATTCTTTTAGGATAACTTCAGCAAGGAAATCCACGGGGGAAAGCTTATTAGATTACTTTTTTTTTTTTTTTTTTTTTTACAAGATGTTCAGGTTATAGTAAAGCTTTGTGTTGCAGTCGTATAGGCTCTGGTCATAAAACGAAACTATAGGGAGGCTTCTTTCATGGTTAACTCGGTGAATTATATTACTGCTTATAAAACAGTTTTTTTTTCATCGGTTTTAAAACAACGTGTCATAAGAATCTCAAGTAAGGCGATAAATAGTCTCCTTTCTACCATAAAGACCCGTCATAATAATACTGGACAGATGATGCACAGAACGTTTTTTTAAGTAAATAATAAAGTAAAAATAAAACGTTTTAAAAGCCTGACCCTGTAGAGTGGGGAATAAAAGACGACTATAAAATTTAATCTTGCACTCACGATAAATCTGCTGAAACTGGTCCGACCTTAATTCCGCAAAATATATACAACAACCCCTAAATCCAAGCATAATTATCAAACAGACATAATGGGCTGAATAGTTTCATTAGTTTGGAAACCGTAGCAAATACGAAGAACGGAGTGGTAGCCCTAACAAACATTGATTTTATATACTTTCTCAAAATAATTTTTTTTTTTTTTCTCATCCATATATATAATATATATATAATATATATATATATATTATTTTATTTATTTTTTTTTTGAGCTACAAATGTCCTTTAATATCTAATTCGCTCTACCTCGGAATTAATAATATTTTCATATATGTAACCGAAGGACGAAATTATTATCTACTAAAAAATTCCCCTTCGTTTACATATATGAAAATATATTAATTCCGAGGTAGAGCGAATTAGATATTAAAGGACAATTGTAGCTCGAAAATCTATATGAATCACGGTCATGTTGATGATTTTTTCATATCTCTTATATATATACTTATATATATATTATATATTATATATATTATTAATATGGTAATATATAACATATGTAATAATATAATATTTATGATACAATTATTATATTATAAGATATATCTATATAATAGTTATATTATAAAAATATATATATATATATATATATATATACTATATATAAAATTATTTATATACTATATAAAAAGTCAAGACAAACAAAATATCAAATAAGACATCTCGGTGGTGGCGTGTTACACCCTAATATCCCTCGACCGTACTTTTTTCTTAAAGGTGGGCCCCCCTGAAAGATAAAAAAAAAAAAAAAAAAAAAAAAAAAAAAAAGAAGGAACGGCCGCTGAAGAAGTGATTTTTTTCTCTCTCATTCCACTGCAATTATCGATTAGCGCGTGAAGTTTCCGAGACGGACATGTTCATCTGGATGCTGTGTGGTCGCCTGTTGTTATTATAAGCTTCTTCCTTTCCCATCCTTTTAAACGGGATATGGTCGTAACAACTACCAGGGTATCATTAATGGTAGTCCTGGCCTCACTTTCTCCATTTTTTTATAAGGGTCATTTTGTCTCCTGTATCTGTTACCGCTCGCAAAAAAAGTTGTTAAAGACTGCCATTTCAGGAATGGATGATCGTTGCGAGGTCGTATTTTATCCTGTTTTAGTGGGACCTTATTATACTTAAAAGAAACTGCTACAGAAAATCTTGTTATTTTTCAGTTGCAAATTATCTTTGAAAGATAGCTTTGGTACTTTCGGTTGCAAATTATATTTCAAAGATAGCTTTGCTACTTTCGGTCGCAAATTATCTTTGAAATGATAGTTTTGTTACTTTCTGTTGCCAATTATCTTCGAAAGAGTTTTGTTACTTTCTGTTGCAAATTATCTTTGAAAGATAGTTTTGTTACTTTCTGTTGCAAATTATCTTTGAAATATAGCTTTGTTACTTTCGGTTGCAAATTATCTTCGGCAGGTAGCTTTGTTACTTTGTTGAAAAATTATCTTTGAAAGATAGTTTTGTTACTTTCTGTTGCAAATTATCTTTGAAAGATAGTTTTGTTACTTTAAGTTTCAGATTATCTTTGAAAGATAGCTTTGTTACTTCAAGTTGCAAATTATCGTTGAAAGATAGTTTTGTTACTTTAAGTTGCAAATTATCTTTGAAAGATAGTTTTGTTACTTTAAGTTGCAAATTATCTTTGAAAGATAGTTTTGTTACTTTAAGTTGCACATTATCTTTGAAAGATAGTTTTGTTACTTTCAGTTGCAAATTATCTTTGAAAGATAGTTTTGTTATTTTAAGTTGCAAATTATCTTTGAAAGATAGTTTTGTTACTTTAAGTTGCAAATTATCTTTGAAAGATAGTTTTGTTACTTTAAGTTGCACATTATCTTTGAAAGATAGTTTTGTTACTTTAAGTTGCACATTATCTTTGAAAGATAGTTTTGTTACTTTAAGTTGCACATTATCTTTGAAAGATAGTTTTCTTACTTTAAGTTGCAAATTATCTTTGAAAGATAGTTTTGTTACTTTCGGTTGCAAATTATCTTCGGATAATACAGGCAGTAGTGGTACACCATGTGAATTGTAACATATCTTTGCCACAGGCATGCAGGATTCTCTCTGCTGAAGGATAAGTTCAATGTAGCTTGGTTAGAAATTATATATTTCTTTTATAGGAAAAATGCTACCGTCTCAGAACATATATTTTGGGTAAATGGAAACAAGTAAATTTTGCCACAAGGCAGAAGAAATCAATTCCAAAATCTAGGAAGATTAAGGTGGGCTAAGAAAAATTTTAGAACTCGGAGTATTAGACTGAAAAACAGCGCAAAATCTCTCTCTCTCTCTCTCTCTCTCTCTCTCTCTCTCTCTCTCTCTCTCTCTCTCTCTGTTCACTGTTTTTATTTTAAGATTAAAGATCAAATTCAAGAACATCCTGACCATGTGAAAAGTCCTTCCAGTATGGTTCAATTAAAGAAATACGCAAGAACACATAAATATACAGACAAAAGACGATAATTATCATCACCTCCATCATCACTATCGCCATCATTCCCAGACAAAATTCAGAGAAAGCGCTAAGAACGGGAATTAACCCGTCACACGGTAAACGGGAACTGGCTCTTGGAACAGGCCAGGCAATAAAAAAAAAAAAAAAAAAAAAATTCATTTGTAAACTGAAATATGCTGCAATTTCCAGAACAAATGGAGTGTCGATTATTGACTCGCAATTGCTTATTTCGAGAAAACACGCTCAATGATTCTATTCCCTAAAAGAATTGAAAGGTCGATCCCAAAATGAATCGACCAGTCACGGTAATTCCTAGCCTGTTGAAAGTTCTCCAGCATTAAATGGTCAGACGTTTCTATAACCACGAGGAAAAAGCGTCATCTTTGGCCCCCAACGTTTAATTTCGAGTCCGTAAATGGGTTACGGATTTGCGTTGCGTTTCGTCGAGCGATCTGATAAAGACTGTTCTTGACTTTGAAGGAGAGGATGCTGGTGTGGCTGATTATCTCAGTGCAGCCTTTGCGGGTAACGCTTGATGCAAACATTGGGTCAAAGAGTTGTGTACAGGTAAATCATTGGGATTATACAGTCACCCATGGTTCAATAAAATGGGCTTTAATTGGTCATCCATCAGGTGTATTTTATTCGGAAATAAATCAGTATATTAACAATATTATTTCATATTATTGACAACGTGATCTTATACTATTTACAACGGATCCTACGTCGAACATGATACCTTTGACCGATGTATCTTCTAATTTGAATATTGGCATTTGCCCCGAAGAAAGTAATTTATCAATATCCAGAACACTTCTTATTCTGAGAAGATTATATCCCGGGATAATAATAATAATAATAATAATAATAATAATAATAATAATAATAATAATAATAATAATAATAATAATAATAATAATAATAATAATAATAATTACTAGCTCGTGATTTGGCAAAAGATTCTTTACTTTATTTACTCGCGGATATACAAAAATTACCCATTAGAATAAGCTTGAAAAGGCGAAATACTTTAATAAAACAAGGTTCTCATTTAGTAACGCTTTTGATCCTTGACAAAACGTTTAACTATGACGTCAGAAAAAAAACTATCCCTCGATTACTCTTTTTTCTGCTTTTACTAAAAAAAAAAAAAAAAAAAAAAAAAAAAAAACAAAAAAAAAAAAAAAAAAACTCATTGCCATGTCGAATTGAAAACACTTCAGAGTATCAGTTTAGTGGTTGGCCAGGGGACAGATCAGATTGTTTATCAACCATATCTGTTGCCTATATCGTCCCAGATCCCTGAAGGGAAGTTTCTTTCAACTTATTTTATCTTTCTTTACGCATCAGAGGCTTTGGAATATGTGGGTCTTATTATAGAAGTACTACTGCGAATGTTAATAATTATGATAATGATAACATTTGTAATGGTAATGCCTCACCATCGTCAATTATAATAAGTACTTCCTCGTTGGACGGTGGGGTTGTGTGCTCGTCTACCGATTTGGTAGCTAAAGTTCGCGCCTCCGCTCTGCCAACGTGGAATCAGAGGAGTTTATTTCTGGTGATAAGAAATTCATTTCTCGATATAATGGGGTTCGGATTCCACAGTAAGCTGTAGGTTCCGTTACTAACCAATTGGTTCCTAGCCGCGTAAAAATATCTAATCCTTCGGGCCAGCCCTAGGAGAGCTGTTAATCAGCTTAGTGGTCTGGTTAGACTAAGATACTCTTAATTATAAGAATTTGATATACTCTTTCATTTTCAATGACAGTCGGTGAGTACCATCGTCCCAGGCACTATTCCGATTGTCTCTAGAAGATCACTGACCATGAATATAACTCCAAGTTAAAATTTTTAGAGATTCTCGGACAGGATTCTGACCTCGTCATCTGTGGCCCTTGTCACTTAGAATTTCATTCATTTTTTAGAAGAATAATTCCAAATGAATTTTTGACATACTCTCATCTCAGCACAAAGGGTGGATGCCGGTGAATGCTACAAACAAGCAGTGTTACTACCAGCTTTGCCTATTATGTAAAGAAATTAGAAAATGTTTTTTTCAAATGACATATACTATGCTATTTTGAAAACTGGAGGGCAAATGAAGTGAATTTCCCGTTGATATTTGCCGTCATCCAGCCCGGCGTCAGTATCCTTAACCTTAGTCTCTTTGTAAGTGTATAGAAGAAAGGTATCGTCATTGTTAAGACTAACCATCTTACCCTCCCTTTTATAACCGTTATTTTTAATGACACGGAAACGATGCGTCGCTTTTAATGGTATGCATACGACAACATTAGTTATGCACCCAGGAGGCTTAATTTAAGTACCGCTTAAATAAGAAAACCGTCTTTACAAATTAAATCCGAGAGCTTGTATCTCGATACAAACGGTCTCCCAGCGTGAGCTTATTAGAGTGAGTTCAAAGCATACATGATAATGAACCTGGAATGCATAAGAGAACAAAGAAAGAAGGAGAGGAGATTCCTGGACCTTGGAGTCCCTGTACTATAACGGAGGGTCATTTTCGGTGTGAGTATATCTTCGGAAAACGACAGTTGCTGCGGAGTGGTATCGGAAATAGCGCCACAACTTTCGAGGGCTGCTTCTGCTCAGCGTAGTCGAGGATGAAATAGTGACTGCAGCACTGTCTGACTTTCATATCGCATACGAAAGTTGGTAATAACGCCCCTCTATTGAATGGCTGGAACGACTCATTTGTCCTGTGAGAGGAATGCTTTATTGAATTAATGCATATAAACTACGTCGAGATAATAAACAGAAACGATTTGGCTGACCTAATCTCCAAGGGACACTTTGATGCTATCTGGCCGACATCCTTCTTTATTGAACTTTTTATTATTCTGATTATAAACTACGTCAAGATAAACAGAAACGATTTTGCTGACCTAATCTCCTAGGGACACTTTGATACTATCTGTGAAAAAAAAGGGGCTGACAGCCATCTTGAATATTTCAACTGATTTCATTTTAAGATATTGTGATAGCAGTAATGAACCTGCTCCGGGTTTAGTTTCTAAACTATAAAACTAATGGTACTGGCCAAAACATTTCGAGTTAATGATGACACAGCAATTTACCCCAATTTAGATTTCCCGTCAAATTTCACTCTGTATTTCACATCAAATTATGAATGATTCTACTCGGAATATGAAAATATTCATATGTATATGCACAGAGACTTTTTAAACTATACCCATTAGAGAATATTTATATGTATATACACAGAATCCAAAACTGTGATATTAGAATATATTCATATGTATATACAAAGTGATTTTCTAAAACTGCATTTGTTAGAATATTTTCAAATTTATATACGCAGAGAATTTCCAAAACTGCAATTATTAGAAAAATATTCTTGTGTATGAAAGGAGAAAATTTCAAAGACTGCACTTATTTAGAAAATATTCATATATACATGCACAGAGAATGTCCAAAACGGCAGTTCTTAGAAATATATTCATATGTATGTAAGCAGAGAATTTCCAAAACTCCAATTAAAAGGAAAATATTCATATTATGTATGTAGGCAGAGAATTTCCATAACTTGGTCCTATGAAAATATTCATATATATACGCAGAGATAATTTCCAAGACTGTATTTAATAGAAAGCCATTTATTACAGAAATCTTCCAAAAATTCGAGGGAACAGCCACTTTGGAATACGTGTCGCGGCTCTGAAACTTAATCTCTTTATCTCAGGTCATCTTAACGATCCACGAGGAAAGACACTGGGTCAGGTCAGTGGCCATGCTTAGGTCCACCGATGATGATGATAACCTAGATAAGACAAGATAACAGTGGATAAGCGTTGCTTTGGCCTCGTGATTGTAGTACACGGGAGACCAGTGACTCTATCTTTAAGCATTATCCCAAGGATTAGCGAATTTTCATGCGCTGTAAAACAAAAATTAAATTAAAATTGAGGGAAGTTTTATATACTTGGAGAGAGAGAGAGAGAGAGAGAGGAGAGAGAGAGAGAGAGAGAGAGAATATTAAAGTTAAGGTAAAGTGGAACCCTATTTAATTCCCTCAAAGTTTCGAGTAATTTAAAATCTAAAAATCGGAGAGATTAATTTACTAAATAATTTTTATCTCAGGCTGATTTTCTTACATATTTTAGCGATGTCACTTCTTTTGTCTTTCCACTTACTTTCCTACATATATTATTCAGTGTTGTTACTGTTCTTTTGTCTTTCTACCTCGTTCTACATAAAATTGCAGCCGTGTCGCAAGTCCCTTTCCATCAAGATAATCCTGATATACTGGAAGGGCAGGCGGGCACACGAAGCCTCATAGCGAAGGATTTACATACCCCGGGCGAGTGACTTTAGAA
>NC_061108.1:13066729-13086729 GCF_015104395.2 Macrobrachium nipponense
TGTGCTTTGTTTTTTATGTCTTTTTTTCTGACTTCCATGCTTGCATACAAACTCGCAGACCATAGGGTAGAAGTGGCGAGACTGGTATCATTCTCTCTTACCAAGCACGAAGACCTGGTGACACTTCGAAAACAACCACTGCACTTCTGTTCACTCACATTTAATTACATACCCTGAGTTGGTCGACTGAGATAAGCAGAAACCATTGCGTTTGTGTTCCTGTAATTGTTGCAGTGCACAAAACTCTTGACAATGCTGGTCATTTTAAGCAAAGCTGCTCCCACGAAACCGTACATTCTTGTATGCTTCGCCTTCCATGCATGGTACCAAGTACTTACTTTTCAATACCCGGTCTCACTAACTAAAGAAATTTAAGAAAAGATTTTTCACTATCCTCGTCAGGAATGATTCCATGTTTGGAAGTTCTTAAGTGTCTAAATTCTTAATGAAACACTGAGCATTAAAAAGACAGAAAGATAATCCAAACGTAGCTAGGTACTGAACAATAGATATGATTAGTGAACAATACAACAGAAATGACAAAAGTAAATCTATAAGTGAGAGAACGGATAATCAGGTGTAAAAATAAACTTTGCAAAATGAAATATTGGAGAAAATTTTACAAATTAAGCAACATAATACGCTTTGTAAAATAAAGAAAATATCTGTTACAAGGAAACTTCATTCAGCTGCAAGGAATTCAGCTTTGACATGAGGTCAACTGTTTCATGCAGCTGCAAAGAAAGATCTTTTGAATTCACGTCGTGTTCGAAGCATTTGCTTTCTAGTGAGAGAGAGAGAGAGAGAGAGAGAGAGAGAGAGAGAGAGAGAGAGAGAGATGTGGGGTTGCCCTAAAAATCTCCAATATCTAATCTGACTTATAAGTTGATGTGCAGATGTTTTCACATCGTCTGAAAGCAACTTTTTTTTTTCCCTATGTTCGAGTGTCCGGGCATGAATGTTTCACCTTATTGACATTTCACAACTTACATTTGTTTGTATGATTTTGGAGTAAGTGTTAACGTGGCAGTAACATTGATGAACATGCTGTAGTGCATGTCCTCTCTCTCTCTCTCTCTCTCTCTCTCTCTCTCTCTCTCTCTCTCTCTCTCTCATAACAAAAGAGATTATACAATCAAAAGAAAAAAATGAAAACGGGACTTGGAAGAAAAAACCCTATTAAATATCAAGCAAAACCCCAAGCTATTATACTCATATGCGAAGAAGATGAATAAAAGAAGAATAGAAATAGGCCCTCTGAGAATTGAAGGGAGATTAACGAATGAAAAAAAAAGGAATTTGCAACATACTGGCAGAACGATATAAGAGAGAATTCACCCCTAGAGATAGATAATGAAGATAATGATATAGAAGTAAGGGATGAAAATAGTGAATATTTAGCTGACATAGATATTAATGAAGCTGATATTGTGGCAGGCTATTAATGAAATTAAAAATGGAGCTGCTGCAGGGCCTGATGAATTCTGCTATTTTGTTAAAGAAAGTAGTTCATTCTATCGCAAAGCCACTTGCAATATTATTAAGACAAAAGTGTAGATACAGGCAAGATTTATGATGAGCACAAATTAGCATATATTACCCCTACTTTCAAAAGTGGATCAAGACTAGAGGCAAGTAATTATAGGCCTGTGAGTCTAACATCACATATTATGAAAGTGTATGAAAGGGTAATGAAGAAAAATATTTATGAAACATTTAATAAAAAATAATTTTGTTTAATAAAGGACAACATGGTTTCGTACCCGGAAAAGTACACAAACCCAACTGTTAGTCCACCGTGAGAACATATTCAAAAATATGAAAAGCGGAAATGAAACAGATGTGGTTTATTTAGACTTTGCAAAAGCTTTGATAAAGTAGACCATAATATATTAGCGAAGAAAATTGAGAAAACACAATATCGTGGATAAGTAGGAAGATGGTTAAAAGAATTTTTACACAACAGAAAACAGATAGTTTATTGCAAACAGACGAGAAATCGGATGAAGTCAAGGTAATATCCGGTGTGCCGCAAGGTACGGTGTTAGCTGCAATACTGTTTGTTATTATGATTGAAGACATAGACAATAATGGTGAAGGATTCTCGGTAGTGAGTAGTTTCGCAGATGACACAAGAATAAGTAGAGAAATTACTTGTGATGAAGATAGGAACGCTCTACAAAGAGACCTTAACAAGTATATGATTGGGCAGAGGTAAATAGGATGGTATTTAACTCTGATAAATTTGAATCAATAAATTATGGAGACAGAGAAAGAAAGCTATATGCATATAAGGGACCTAATAATGAGACCATCACAAATAAGGAAGCAGTTAAAGACCTTGGTGTGTATGAATAGGAACATGTTTTATGCAATGATCAAATAGCAACTCTGTTGGCAAATGTAAAGCAAAAATGGGAATGTTGTTACGGGCACTTCAAAACAAGAAAAGCTGAACACATGATTATGATTTATAAACATATGTTCGTGTCCACTTGAAATATTGGCAATATGATATGGTACCCACACTATCAAAAGGATATTGCACAAATAAAGAGCAGTAGTACAAAGGTTCCTTTACAGCTAGAAATAGAAGAAGTTAAGGACCCTAGACTAATACTGGGAAAGACTACAATTCTTAAAATTATATAGTCTAGAAAGGAGAAGAGAGAACGCTACATGATAATTCAGGCATGGAAAACAGATAGAAGGAATAGCAGAAAATATCATGGAACTAAAAAATATCAGAAAGAGCAAGCAGAGGTAGATTAATAGTGCCCAAAACTATACCAGGAAAAATAAGGAAAGCACACAGGACATTAATCCACTACGCACCAGCATCGATAATGCAGCGTCTATTCAATGCGTTGCCAGCTCATCTGAGGAATATATCAGCAGTGAGCGTAGATGTGTTTAAGAATAAGCTCGACAAATATCTAAAACTGCATCCAGACCATCCAAGATTGGAAGATGCCCAAAATATACCAAGGAAGATGTTACCAGCAAACTCTCTGGTAGACATTTAGAGGTGCCTAACACTGGAGGGACCTGGGGCAACCCACCCGAACAAGATGTAAGGTCTGTAAGGTAAGGTCTGTAAGGTCTCTCTCTCACAGACACGCTTTATTCCCTGTATCTACTGCTCGTACTTTTTTTTATGATAAACTGAATGTGGAGTATTTTGTTACTGTTTTCTTTGAGGACGGCATAAAAATAAAGTCTCTCTCTCTCTCTCTCTCTCTCTCTCTCTCTCTCTCTCTCTCTCTCTCTCTCTCTCTCTCCTGAATATGGAATTTTTTTTTGTTAGTGTTTTCTTTGAGAACGGCATAAAAATTAAATCTCTCTCTCTCTCTCTCTCTCTCTCTCTCTCTCTCTCTCTCAAAATGGGAGAAATGGAGAGATTTTAAACACTAAAAAATCCTTTCTTTTATTGCAAGAGTAGTACATGCTTACAGTTGTCTTAGACTGTTAGGTTTAAACGTTAATAGTATGGTTGGATTGTGTAAATGGTTATCCACTCGACAGTTACATGGATACTGCATGTTTTATCTCTCTCTCTCTCTCTCTCTCTCTCTCTCTCTCTCTCTCTCTCTCTCTCTCTCTCTCTCTTCGTTTGTAAGCAGCACTTTTGAATGGGAAAAGTACATCCAATTTTCTATAAGAAAATTCTGAGTGCAGTGAATTATCCGAACGTGAAAACTTCATAGGATTATTTTTCTGTTTGTACGATATTTAATCTTTAGTTTTCTGTCTGTTAGTCTCTGTGTTAAATTCGTCTTTAAATCGTAAAATGTCAAAGGGAATATATGTGATCACGAATATTGATTTCTAGTTTCATATATTCCAAAGAATGTGTAAAAGTTTATATGAATTTGCTTATTCTCGTGAACTTGTTCCTTATTCATGACAAGTCAAGTCTCTTTTTGTTCGGGGTGCTCTATGAGCAAGAGCCCGTGCTGGCGTAAGGTCAGCTTAATCAAAACTAACAACGCTTTCTCTCTCTCTCTCTCTCTCTCTCTCTCTCTCTCTCTCTCTCTCTCTCTCTCTCAGGTTTTCATCGTGTGAAAGTTTTATTTCATAAACTAGATAGCTATCTAAGTCTGGAACCAATGTTTTTAGCAACGCAAAAAAAAAAAATGTAGAAAGTGTCTACGTATTGACCTCTGTTGTGAGAATGGAGAAACAGCAGTTCTTAAAAATCGTCTTTGAATAAGTGAAGGATTTAAAACTTTCGTTTAAAAAAGTCTTCACGGGTCAATATGTTTGTAAACATTCCAATATAGTGAGTATAATTTTATGAAAAATATTATATGTAAATATATTATGCATATACAATATTGCAAATTGTAAGAATTGTAAATGTATATTTCATTAATAAAAGGAAAAAATATATTAAGCAGAGGGTGAAGACACTTAAAAACGTAATATTATATATATATATATTATATATATAATTTACGTGTATACATAATGTATATATTGCACTTATTAAAAAGGACTAGCGGAAATACTATCAAGTTTAACGCTATCCAGTTATAAAACTAGTTCAAGAGTAAACACAGGTGAGAGCGGAAATGTCAGATTGAAAAAAAAAAATAAAAAAAATGACAGGTGACACGTAACGGGGAAAGCTACGGTAGGTAATTAATAGCAACCATCTCTTTATGCCTCAGGCGAAAGGTTCGTCTGAGGTAAGAGTTTGAAGTAGAAATTTTCATCTGTTAATTCGAAGTGGATCTTCCACCACAAATATACAAGAGCTCCACATTACTGAAAAGTTTATGAGGAACTCGTTGAGCAATACATGACTTATCCAGACATGTGTTTTTAAAATATCTATATATATATATATATATAATATATATATATAATAATAAATTATTATTCAGAATTCCACCTCGATTCCTCCCAGGAACTACAATTAACACTGAAAAATTTGGCCTTGGCTGGAGGACGAGGGGTCAGAACAAGAAAAAAAAAATAAAAAAACTAAACTCTCAGGCTAAGGCCGATTTTACGGTTTTTCCCCGATGGGAGGGAGGATTTACCTAAAAGCTGGACTCTAGTTTTAAAAAGCACTATATTTACATGAATTTACAGAGGTCCAGGAACACAAGGGGGGGAGAGGACCGTTTTTCGATCCACCCAAACACGTGGCTGGAGTAATTCAGTCACAGCGTTTAGAAATTTGCGCAATGGATCAAGTTTGCAAGCTTCAAGGATTTCCAATTTCTACCACAGCTAGGCACAGCATTTGTCTGCAAATAGAGGACACAGGCATAAGGCAGGGGGCCACACGAGGGCGAACGTTACTCACTACTTTCTTTCAGTCAAAAAGGCCACTCATGGGGGGAATGAAATGAATGGGAAATTTACACAAAGAAATCTATTTCGTAGCTTAATTCACTAGGGGTATATTACTAGTATCACAGGGAAGTAATTACAGGAGCCCAGATTGGGGGAATGAGAACTGCACAAGTCGCCTTGGAAAAATGAAATAAAATACAGACAAAGGTAAAAACAATTCCCTGGCTGAAATGGAACTTCCCTTACAGTACCTTATTAATGAGAGCTGTTCGTCTTCTCCTTGATGTCTCCCGGCACTATGGACTTTAAAAATATACTTGGGACTTCCCTGAGCTCATGGGAAAGCAGGTAAAGGGGGGAGAAGGCGGCGTCTGGTCAGGTGCAGGAGATTTTACCTCTCCGAGGTCTGGTGTTCTTCTGAGAGTGGGCTGCTGGGTTCCAGGCCTTTTGAAGTGTTAGCTCTGCAGGGGGTAATTCCAAGCACTAATGGGAGAAGAGATAGCTTTTTCAAGAGAAAAGAGAGAATGGAGAGAATGGGTTCTTCCCAAGTGGAAGGGGCAACTTGTATATAAGACATAGATGCATTAAACTTGGGTAAAAGAGTTTATTTTTCCTTGGTTCTAGCTTAAAATCTTGAACAATATATATATATATATATATATATATATATATATATATTATATGTATATATGTGATGTGTGTGTGTGTGTGTTTATTCGTTTTAGATATTATTCCTATGTACACACACATATATATATATATATATATATATTACTATATATATATCCATATATATAATATATATATATATCTATATATATAATATTAATATATATACATATATATATAATATATTGTAATATTCTATTAATATATTTATACTTAATATTAATATATTTATTAGATATATAATTATAGTACTATATATTATAGTATATATATATATGTATATATATAAATTAACTATATAATACATTATATCTATTATATCTATAATATCTTATATATATTCATATATAATATATATAATATATGATGTAATATATATATAATATATCACAGAATGAAATGTTTGTACGCAAGCAAAAGGAAAAAACCTGTAGGAATAATATTTTAAACAAATGCCCAAAACGGAGATTTTCAATGCTTACCAAAGAAGGCAGTTAACCCCTGTACTGATATAACACAGCAGTTACAAATAGCAGCCTGGATATTTCAGTAATAAAAGAAAAATATAAATATCCTGCATAAAAATCCAGGTGTTAGTTTCACAACAGTAATGCAAGGGCTAAGTACTTTCAGTTATAGTAATATTCTTTTGTACTTGGTTACGAATCACATACCAGGGTAGCAAGTTTTATGTAATGTATCCAATTATATGGTACACACACAGACTCATATATTATATATTTGTGTGTAAGTGTATATATAAACATGGAATATTTCATTATATATCGTATTAACAACATATCAACGCGAATTAAAAGTTATTTCACCCAAGTGGTGAAAAGAAGTAAGCGACAGGCTTATGCCACAAATGCTTTCGTGAGCCTTAAAGAAATTACGACTTGCGGTCAGGAAGATATATTCGTCATGTATTACATTTCAAACGTCCATAAAAGAGAAGTAAAAGAAGGGAGTGGGAAATAAAAATGATACTTGCAAACTTACCGATTCCAAGGATATCCGTAGATCGCATTCGATCATGTTCCAAGAAGCAAGACACCACCAAGATTTTAGAGTTCTTGGCAAATGACAACATCGTTTGAGTTAGGGCCCTGGGGGTGGGGGAATTTGAGGCTTCTGTCATCTTCGACTGTAACATCGTTCCAGGAGGCAGACGTTTAACGGGAGTTTCCTAAGTGATCCTCTTCTTCTTCAGGAGTGGTGTACTCTACTCCTACCTAATTTATCGTATTGTAATTGGTCTTGTTGTGGAATTTTTACGAAAACCGTTTTATCACGCGACTAGGCTACAGTTGGCGCCTGAGATTTCCATCGATTGTTGTCACTTAGGTGGTCAAGTTATAATGAACCCCGGGCTTCTGCAAGTTAACAATGGAACTTTACTATTATTGCTAATGTTGGATATTTGTTCTGGGGATTTTCGAATCTTATGGAGTGTTTAATCTCGTGCAAATCTTGTCAGTCATTATATCGATCTCCGTGGGCGATAACCCATAATTTGACGTGAGTAAACTCCCAACACCTACAGGATTTAGTCAATTACACACAGCTCTAAAGCTTTGTCATTTTCAGGATGTTTTTGGTACATGTTTGATTTGGAGTTCCTCTTCTAGCGGTAATACTTCACGCATGCTAAATCTGCTCTTTTTAGCAACAGGTATGTAGATATTGTTTTCCACCGGTAGATCTTAGAGCATGATAAACGGTTCTCTTATAGCAACAGGTATGTAGGAGGTGATGTGTTCTGCCAAGTTTAGTTTTAAGCTATTTGTTTGTCGTGAGTTTACTTCTAAGCTGTCAAACTTTAAAAATTTGTATATACTGTTCTTGAGCAGTTCTTGAACAGTATATACCTTATCCTCCACCCCTTTAGGGGCGGCGCCCCTGGAGGGGTGGGGGAGGCCCCATGTCCTGCTTGGTAGGTCGTATGACCTACTAAGCAGGTTCTTTGGTGGTTTTTGTGCGATTTTTAGCCAACTAATAGACTTGCTTTCTTTCAGGTGATAAGTTGAACTTCGTCTATTTAGTTTTCTTGTAAGTTCAGATAGTTTGTGGATGCTCCCTAAAGTTGAGGAAATTGAGAATGTTTATGCCATAAAACAATGTTCAGATTTAAAACAAATTAAATTTAGTACAGGTCTGACGTCTTTCTATATTTAATTTAGAATTTCAGCTTCATGAGAATGGACAAAAGTTTGTGGTTAGGTTAAGTTAAGTCGTGGGCAATATTCATAAAGGTTTTTCCCGAATTTAAATTTTTAAAAGTCAAGTTGGCTCTAAGACTTCATAGATTTTTAAGAGTATTCGAAATTAGTATTTCCTTAATCGCAACCGAAAATTTCTGTTTATAGAGATTGTCCTGTGTGACGTTTGGATTTCTGCTGTTAGCAGATGGAATTAGTTTTCCGAAGTTTGTAGGTAACCCATAGTTAGAAACTTTTGGCTTCTTTTAACTGAACTAAAGCTGTTTTTTTTTTTTTTTTTTTTTTAGTTGAGAGTACGGAAATATTAAGCTATGGATATTTTGGGGGTTCTAGGGCAACTGATGCCTGTTTTAACACATGTCCGGAAAACTCGTATCAGACTGCTTACACCTGGACAATTGATATCTAGGACAATTATGGAATATGGGACACCTCGTGAAAGGTATAAATATTTATACTTAAAAAAATAACCCGCTTAAAAATAGTTATTGATAATATTTGAGTTTTTTTAAAGCCGTAACTGTGTTAATTTTAAATGTTAGTTATTGACTATTACCTATAGATTTCATAGTTCATGCTAGTTACTGTTCGTCCAGCAAACTACTCCCAAAAGATTGTCATAGCTTTTCAACGAATTTTTTTTTTTATTCTTTTTTTTACGTAAGTCTGTCGGTTATGTACTTGTCAACTTTTTATCTTTTGAAATTGTCTTTAGCACTCACAATGCCATATATAAAATCTCAGCGTGGAGTTAATAAGCTTGTGGATAACAACTACGTATATAATTTTCAGAGCAGATAAATCAAGTTATGGCCATGTGAAGTAAGCTGTGCAGAGCGTGCGTTCAGAAGATGGCTGAGGATGCTGACGATCGTTTGCCACGAGGATGAGGCGCTAGAAGACTGTGGCGTCTATTTCCAGTTGAAGTATGGAATACTTCAGAGAAGACTTCAGCTGGCATGACGAGATATAATAATAGCCTTGAAGGTTTTCATGATGCTTCACAAAATTCCATTAGTAAATCCAATGAAGTTGGAGGCGATATTGGCGCAGAAAAATTAAAGTGCTTTGGAACGGTGAGTGCAAGTAACTTTACAGAGTGCAACAAGCGACTGGTGACTTGACTTGAAAAGTATGATCTTTGTATAAAAAGCTGTGGCATTTAATTGGCAATGTTTGTTTTAGTAAATTACACTGGCAAACTTTAATATTTTTAGTTTTCAATGTCCCCCCAAAATGTTTATTTATATTCATGATTTCTTTCAAAACAGTTATCACTTAATACCTATTATCAGTTTTCCTATATATCAGTTGTCCAGGTAAAGGTTTTCCGTTTTGTGTTTTCTGGGAATGAGTTGTCCATGTATAAATTTCCAAGTCCTGGAGCTTTTTTTGCATAGAATAATTGAAATATCTGTTTACTTTGAGTGGGGTCTAGCAAAATTGCCTGCTGGGTGTGTTGGCTAGTTTTGATACTATTAGGTTACTCGTGGTAGTGTATGATCCCATTTGCTAACATTTGAGTTTTCTTATTCTATGAATATAGGCCATGAGTTTATTTTATGAATACAGGCAATGTGTTTGTTACACTCTGAATACTGGTAACAAGGTTGTTACTCTCTGAATACAGGCAATGAGTTTGTTACTCTATGAATACAGGCAGTGAGTTGGTTACTTTACAGTATGAATACAAGCAGTGAGTTGCTTACTCTACAGTATGAATACAAGCAGTGAGTTGGTTACTCTACAGTATGAATACAAGCAGTGAGTTGGTTACTCTACAGTATGAATACAAGCAGTGAGTTGGTTACTCGACAGTATGAATATAAGCAGTGAGTTGGTTACTCGACAGTATGAATACAAGCAGTGAGTTGGTTACTCGACAGTATGAATATAATCAGTGAGTTGGTTACTCTACAGTATGAATATAAGCAGTGAGTTGGTTACTCTACAGTATGAATATAAGCAGTGAGTTGGTTACTCTACAGTATGAATATAAGCAGTGAGTTGGTTACTCTACAGTATGAATGCAGGCAGTGAGTTGGTTACTCTACAGTATGAATATTAAGGCAGTGAAGTTGGTTTACTCTTACAGTATGAATACAGGCAGTGAGTTGGTTACTCTACAGTATGAATACAAGCAGTGAGTTGGTTACTCTACAGTATGAATGCAGGCAGTGAGTTGGTTACTCTACAGTATGAATACAAGCAGTGAGTTGGTTACTCTACAGTATGAATACAAGCAGTGAGTTGGTTACTCTACAGTATGAATACAAGCAGTGAGTTGGTTACTCTACAGTATGAATACAAGCAGTGAGTTGGTTACTCTACAGTTGAATACAAAAGGCAGAGTTGGTTACTCACAGTAGAATTTATAAGCAGTGGAAGTTGGGATTACTCTACAGATGAATACAAGCCAAGTGAGGTTGATTTACTCTACAGTATTTGAATATTAAGCAGTGAGTGATTACTCTACAGTATGAATACACGCAGTGAGTTGGTTACTCTACAGTATGAATACAAGCAGTGAGTGGTTACTCTACCAGTAGAATACAGGCAGTGAGTGGTTACTCTACAAGTATGGAATATTAAGCAGTAGTGGATTATTTATACAGTATGAATACAAGCAGTGAGTTGGTTACTCTACAGTATGAATACACAGTGAGTTGGTTACTCTACAGTATGAATGCAGGCAGTGGGTTTTATTCTATAATAAAGGCAATGAGTTTGTTACTCTATGAACAGAGGCAATGATTTTTATTCGATATATATAAACTCTAAGTCATACTATGTAGTACACAAACAATGAGTTTTACTCTGTGAACACAATGAGTTACTGTTTGAACACTAGTTACTGTATGTACACAAGCAATGAGTGTTTCTCATAAATGCAGGCAATGTTTGATACTCTTACACAAGCAATGAGTTTGGAAGTTACTCTTGGATTCTGGCAACGAGTTTGTAATCTTATGAACACTGGCAGTAGTTTTTTTTGTTATCCACGAATACCTCACGAGAATGGTTTGTAAAGTTGTCCACGAATGTGGGCACTGAATTTATTTTTCATGAACCCTGTCAAGTGCGTGTTAGGCCCCGTCCACACGACCGAGCTTTGCTCGACTAACTTTGTTCGATGTGACGTCAGAAGCGGAGAAACCGCGGCAAAGTTCTGACTTTTCTCGCTGTTTCTCCGCTTCTGACGTCACATCGACAAAGTTCGTCGAGCAAGCTCGACGCCGGTCTGGACGGGTGGCCTTAGGCTGTCAGTGAACACGGTGAGTAAATGGTACTATAGGCAACCGAGACAGTTATACTATCCTTGAGTGTGGCTAGTCCTTTATGGGGCTGGTCGCAAGCGTCTCGGGCATTCCATTGAGGGGTCAGAGATGTGTATTTCTGGTGATAGAAGTTCACTCTCGACGTGGTTCGGAAGTCACGTAAAGCCGTTGGTTCCGTTGCTGAACAACCACAGGTTCCATGCAACGTAGAAACTCCATACAAACAAAAACCTGGTCGTAAGTGGGAACTGTGATGCTTACTTGAACAGTGCGTTGTGGAACTGTTCATGAACACGGGCAGTGAGTTTGGGATGCTATCCATAATCAAGGCTAGAGTTTCAAATGGTATCCATTAATAAGGCTTTGGGTATGTGAAATATGTACTGAATAAGTTGTGAAGTTAAACATAATAGTAGGATGCGATTGTTGGTACCCATAATTTAGTGAATGCTATGCAGTAATGAACGTCAAAATTCGCATAACTATCTATTGCAATCAGGTGTTTGATCGTACTTGCTATATAGCTACCTGGAATTTTTAGAACTTCATCAGGTATTTAATGCACATAATATACATTTTTAAATATATACTAAAGTAGGAGCTATTGAGATGTTTATAATTAGTGGCAAAGCTGATCTATGATGTAGTCAATTCGTCCCTAGCAAGAGCTCATATTAAACAATTTCGTTGCTTATTTTAAAGTTCAGCGGTTTATTTGACTTTTACCTGAATCCTTGAAAGATCACGGGTATATTTTTAAGAATACGACCTTGATTTTGGCTATTTTCAGAATAGTCCATTTTCTTGGTATTAATATTCAAATTTTGAGTGGTTTCTACGTACAGTGATAATGTTTAACTTTGAATGGCGTCAGAAGCAAGTGGCATTATAAAGTATAGAGGTTTGTTTACATCATATGCACATTTACGGTCTAAAATGTGCGAGATAATCTTACTCCAGATGGTCACAAGTTTTTAGTGGGTAATAACCTTGCTTGGGCATTGACTGGAGAAACGTAACTAATGGTCTTCATAAGTTAATTATCCTTAGGCCCCGTCCACACAGCCGAGCTTTGCTCGACGAACTTTGTTCGATGTGACGTCAGAAGCGGAGAAACCGCGGCAAAGTTCTGACTTTTCTCGCTGTTTCTACGCTTCTGACGTCACATCGGACAAAGTTCGTCGACCGTGTGGACGGGGCCTTAGAGTAAAAGATATCGTAATTTTTCAAGAGATATTAGAGTTAATATTTATAATGTGTATGTGTGTTGGAAGCCTTGATGAATATATATATATATATATATATATATATTATATATATATTTATATTATATATATATATATATATAATCTTTATATATATATTATATATATATTTATTTATAATTACTGTATAATTTTCTTGTAACTAGCAGCATCGTCAATCCGTGTCAGGCACCACGGCGCCGGTTAGTACCGGAGTCTGGTTTGACCCTAATTTTAGCCCGACACCTAAGAGTCCGCACGGTCGAACAATGTTCCAAGGACAAACATTGTTACCAATTAAGAATTGTCTGCCGGTCTTTGCCTTGTGAGCTGAGTAAAAACAGTGGTATACAAACTCATCTGGTACCACTGTTTGTTGCCAGATCTACTTCCGTCGTTTCAACGCTTATGATGTCATCCTGCTTCGCCTATGATATGGTAACAATATTTGTCCGTAGGACATTGTTCGACCGTGTAGACCCACCTTGATAAGAGACAGCGGTGGTTCGTCCAAACCGAAACCTATTCAGTATGCATATTATAATGGCACCCGCTTTCTATATTGAGAAAAAGACTCCTGCTTATATGTTAAGCTTTAATTATGATTTATCAGGTTGCGCAGTAAAAGCCCCAAGCCCTACTACTTCCTTTGCATCCTTTGACCTCCATACCTGACTTTTGTGGCTGGGTTTAACTGACCCTTTTGTGATTTCATCACTTTTTTTTTTTTTTTTTTTGGCCTGTGATTTCAGTCCTTGTTTGCAATGGCAACGCCCTCCATCGAGAAGAATGTCGAAACGAAGGAATGGGGGTTATAAATATACATATATATATATATATATATATATATATATATATATGATATATTTATATATATATATATATATTATATATATATATATATAATATATATATATATATATATATATATATATATATATATATATATATATATATATATATTATATATATATATATATGTGGTGTGTGTGTGTGTGTGTGTGTGTGTGAAAACATTCTAACTGTTGAGGCTCTTTACTGAGGGAAGGTCAACGATTGCTACAACCAAAAACCGCGTAGGTAAATTCAACGTGTTTAATAAATTTTGACCAAGATGATTGACAGTAAGTCAGCCAACTTCTCCTAACACCGCTTGCTATTCACATAGTGAAGAGAACGGCGTCTCTTCTAATGTTGCGAGCAGGAAATTTGAATTTTGGTGGCTTAATTTGAATGGCGTACTGTAACTTTAAAATTTCATTATTTCAAAAAAACAAAACTCCGAAAGGTACTCCTCCAGAATACGAGCTTTCTGAAAAACTAAGTATCAAGGATGGATCTTTTACCGTTATTTTGCCAAAGATATATTATGCTGCTCACCCAACCACCCCCTCCACATCCCTTGAACGCCAAAAATCGATATCTGGATCTCCTGAACGGCAGAACGGATTTAGATGAAATTTGGCAAGATTAGAGACTTTAGTGGTAAACCTCGAAAGCCAAAGTTTAATCCCGATCTGTCGAATGTTTCCAGATTCATAAAGGGCCAAAGTCCGGTTCTTTGCGTATTCCAGGTGGCTGGGTTTTACTAACCGCCAACTACCGTAGCGGTAGATATGTGTAAAAACTTTTTACGGGGATGAAGAGGCCTAGTATAGACCTCTGTATTTAGTAGTTCAGAACTTAGTAGTTCAGCGAACCTAGACGGTCAAGGCAGAGAAAAGTAACGGCGTTCCTACTTATCGTTCAGCTTTACTTAAAAAAAAAAAAAAAAAAAAAAAAGGGAATTTCTCTCACTAAATCTCTCACATTTGCCATGACTCACAGCTCAGATCTTCGAGAGAAAGGATGATTTCTCCGTCTGAATAGCGGTGTAGGATTACAAGGACTGTCTTTGTGGGCCCGAAGGATAAAACAAAGGAACGCAGGACCAAAGAGTGGAATCTACTCATCCATATACGGCTGACATCGAGAGACGAGGAGCATCTGATAAAAAGTATTAAAGCTTCTGTTTCAAGCTAGCGTTGCTCTCTCTCTCTCTCTCTCTCTCTCTCTCTCTCTCTCTCTCTCTCTCTCTCTCTCTCTCTCTGAGATACATTTCGGGATACATTTCTTCGGTAATCTGTAAGGCTTTGAAATGTGTGGAATGTTTATAAAGGTGAGGTTTTTCTTGAATATGGAAAGAGGACTTTAATCGTCTTCAAACGTAAACACATATAAGAGTTCGTCTTATATTTGAACGTAGATGTGGGTGTATTAAGAAGAGTGATTGATGGAGGAATTATTCACAGCATATGGTATACCTTAATGAGCTCATGAATCATTCAAACTAACTCTAAAAACAAATAAACAATTACGGTCAGACATAAACGCCCCTGACTTCTACGGGTAATCTTGGTAATCTCCTCCTCCTCCTCCTCCTCTTCTTCTTCTTCTTCATGACTGTTTAAAAAGTACTCCATTACCAAGAGAGAGTTTGTTACACAGATATATCTTAATAAACGAGACTTCGTGATTAAGTCAAATTGCTTCATATCCTGCCAATCTTTTTATGGGTAGAAGTTTCAGTTCCATCAATCAAGATAACATCAAAAGTTCGATGATGAGAATTTCTTTTTTACTCTCTCTCTCTCTCTCTCTCTCTCTCTCTCTCTCTCCCTTGTCAAAGGATATAATTTAGCCTTTCACAGATCAAAGATAATTCAGCAATTTTACTGTACCCAATCGTGAGGCCATTTACCTGTGGAGTCGGGAATTAGCAGGGGCTGTTGATTGATTGATTTATTCGGTTGATAAACTTGAGTCACAGCGTCAAAAAGGCGACGACGCCCTGGATAAATAAACACAGGTTTTTCGTTCCCAGATAAACGCTTGATTTGCATGCGAAGGCGCTGGAAGTTGTCATTAGCGAGGATATCTTTATTAGTAGTCATTGCGAAGTAATCTTTGGTCTTACTTGAATAAACGCCGTTTTAATCACGGTTGAAATATCTGGTTTTTTATTGTCTTTTCTGATTATTCATTTGATCGGTAATAATATGTAATTTACATGATACAGGATTACGCAGAACTCATTTCTCTCTCTCTCTCTCTCTCTCTCTCTCTCTCTCTCTCTCTCTCTCTCTCTCTATATATATATATATATATATATATATATATATATGATATATATATATATATATATATATATTATGTATATGTAATATAAATATATGTATATATATATATGTGTATATATATACATATAAGTACACACACACTAATATGTAATATATATAGCTCTCTCTCTCTCTCTCTCTCTCTCTCTCTCTCTCTCTCGGGAAATGGTTTATCGTGCTCGTTCTCAATGCAGATTTGAAACTCGTATTTACAAGATAAACAATAGAAAAAAAATTGAATACCTTCCACGCTTGATAGATTCCGCTTACAATATTCTTACAAGTTACCGCCGAGGGTTGATGTCCTTTTACATGTAAAAGAGAAAAAAGAAAGTAAAAAAAAAAAAAGAAAGGTAGGAGAGAGAGCCATGACGAAAGTAAACTGCCGGGATAATGAGAGGTCCTCTCGAGAGGTCGCCTTTGCTGTGATGCCACGAATGGCCACCAGAGGGCAAGAGGTCACGAACAGTATTTCCGTCATCAAAAGGCGACGTTCAGCTGGTCTCCGAGATGAGAGAGTTTATGTGCCATTTGATCGTTCCGTTTTATTATCTCACCGAGATGCGAGACCTGATTATTCGCATAGTTTCTTTTATACTTATTTTAGGCTGTTTTCGTATCTTCTTCATAGGTCGTCCAATATTGTTTATTGTTCTTGTGAGGTGGGTCGGTGGTGGGGTAGTGGGGAGGGGTGACTAATCTCTTTTTATAATCTCACCGTGATGCAAGAACTGATTATTCGCAGAGTTTCTTTTATAATTTATTTTAGGCCAATTCATATTTACTGAATTGCCATTTCAAGAACTAATCTGTCTCTTACCTATTAATAACAAGCTTCCTCATAGAATCTTTTAAAATAGACCTGCTTTACATAACAGCTGAAAGTTTTAACAATTTTCCTCGGACTACTGATAAAGAGACTCACTCATCGAATTTTTCAACGTCTTTCAGGCAATTGATTTTTTGCTCCCCAGAATTTAGGAGTTTTTACGAAACTTGCGGAGGCTACTTATACCCCATTTGGACTTCGTATCCTTTAACTGGGTCTAAAGGCAGTAGAGCGTTACTACGGCCACCAAAGTTTGTCGATCCAAATACGTAATACATACATACATACATATATACATGTATATAAATATGTATACTATATATATATATATATATATATATATATATATATATATATATATATGTATATATATATATATATATATATATATATATATAATATACCTAATATATATATATATATATATATATATATATATATATATATATATATATATATATATATATACTCATATACACACCAGGTGAAGAGGCAAAACAGCTTAATACATTGGATTGCTTTATCGATGTGTGTGTGCGTGTGCGTGAATGTGTATGTATGCATGTATGTATATGTATTTATTCTTCTACGTGCTCATTTATTTATTCCAGTCAGTTCTATTTTAGGTTATGCTGACTCATTACTTCATTCCGAGAATAATAAGTCATGTGGACGTTCGTTTCCTCAGATGTATTTCTTTCATTCCCATTCGTTGTCTTCTTCGTCAGACTACGATTCCATACAAGTTATGTTCATCATCATCGAAAGGTCAAAAGTTATTCTGTTTTATTGCGTCACCGGATAATGAACGGAAATGCCAGAATCAAAGTGAAAATGTAATATAACATTCCAGCATATTCTGTGCATCGCGAATATTCATTTTCCCAGGATTCGAAAGTCTCACGTTTATCACAAGAGTCGTGTTACTTTCACCTTATTCAGCCAATCAAAGGTAGGAAAATTCATACTGCTGGAGTTTTCTCAGGGCGCTTAATGATCACCTGAATCCTTAAATTTGCTTGAAAAGCAATTCGGTTTTTAAGGTAAAATTCTATCACTGAGATTTGACGTTCTTATGAACGAGATACCAAGTTGATTATGATTAATATTATCTCGTCTTATAGGATAAAGATATTCAGCCGCAATTTTCGTTGGCAAAGCACTTTCCTTCCTACCAAAGGCTTTGTTCGGTTATGTATCATGATGATCTGTTATGTTTAAGTATCTTTATTTTGTCCTTACTTCGGCAACGAGATTTTCCATTCGTGTGTGAATGTGTTTTAGCTGGATACTTCTATATTACTGTTACTGATAGTTTCATCTTGTAGATTGAGTGACAGAATTTTATGGCAATTATCGTAGATCCATTGGGGAAGCTCAATTTATTCGCTGCCGAGTGACTTGCGTGGAGGTTTGCTGAACTTGTTATTGGTCATTTTGACTTGTTCTGCACGAGAATAAAATGCCAAAGCTTTAAACCAAGAGCAGATGATTATGCAAAGCTCAAATATTCATAGGCGGTATAGAATAACGAACTTGCAACAATCACTTTACTGTCTATGATCTTGATACAACCATTCGAACAGTTGAGTTATTGATTGAAAGAAGAAAAAAGTAAAATATAAATCGTGTTTTCTGTACAGCGTATAATCAAAGCCATCGAAAATAGATCTATCTTGCGGTGGTCTTGGTATAATGCTGTATGTATGCGCCGCGGCCCACGAAACTTTAACCAGGGCCCGGTGGTTAAAGCACGATTATGGCTAACTTTAACCTTAAAAAAAATGAAAACTACCGAGGGCTGGAATTTGGTATGCTTGATTATCAATGTAGAGATTTGCAGCCCTCTAGCCTCAGTAGTCTTTTTAAGATCTGAGGACGGACAAAAAAAAACTGGGGTTGTAAAAGCGCGATATATCAAATCCTTCTTTCGAGGTTTCATAGGAGTTGTGGACTAGAAAGATGCTTGATTGAATTTTCACGACAAATAAACTAAGATACGTCCAAGTGACTCATTCACCAAGTAACTCATTCAGAAACATCACAAATGATCGTGTCCATAAGAAATTTTCAAATAAGGATACAAAATATGTTCGTGTGATAAAGGTTCGGTTTAAGCCCAATTTAACGCAGAGTCATAAAGGTTAATTTGTACTTTGATCTTTGGTTCTATAATTGCATAATGTCATGATCGAATGGCTTTCCCTTCTTCTTTTTGCTTTTAACTGATAGAGAAACCACGATTCTTATGAGATAAATAATTGCGTAACGCTATAAGAGATGCCAAAAACGCTATGACTACAAACAATTTAGACCATATTTCTTATAGATCACGTTAAAAACTGAAAATTTAAAAAAAAGTACTGTAATAGTGAAACTGGGACGTAATTAGGGCGTTAATTATTTTTATGCCTGTTTGTTTCATGTCAGCATAACCAGATGTCTTTTCTCTGCTTTGGCCATCCATTCCGTAAAATTTTAGCTTTCATTTTAGAAAATCTGCACTTCCCCTCCACAAAATTCAGACTTTCACTCCATAAAATTCAAGCTTCCACTTCATAAAAATCCGTACTTCCACTCCATAAAAAGTAAATATCTACTATAAAAAATGTAAACATCCCCTCCACAAAATTCAAATTTGCTCTTCATATCATCTAAACTTCCACTTCATAAAATTAAACTTCCACGTCGTATGATTTAGGCTTCCACTTCATAAAATCTGTAATTCCACTTCATAGAATTCACACGCAGCATTGTTACCATAATCTCTTGCTTCAGTCAGCTGATCAGCTGAGCGTCTCCTGTCAACATCGATATTCAGAACCTCGTTAAACACATTCTACAAAAATTCACATTTAGATGTGTATTGACCTGCCAATAAACTGAATTCTCTTTAGAACTAAATCTCTACTGGGATTACCGTCTCCTAGATCAGATATCATAGATGTTTTGGCATTTTAGAAATTAGTCAATTTAAGCAAGAAATATTTCAAAAGATTTTACTAATCTAAAGATGGACATTTAAATAGAAATTGTTTCCTATCTAGGCAGGTAGTGTTTATCTTTCATATTGTTTGAATGATTCTTAGAAAATGTAGGATTTGTTAGAAATTAACTTGGATTGATGCGCTGGTTATCTCTTCACTAGATTACACCTGTCGGCTCATTAACGGAAATTCTTAGATATACACCTGCGCAGGTATGTGCGTGTTTGTGCTATGTACGCAAGTACCGTAGACCTTTGATGACTCCGTAGACCAATGATGACTCCTGTGTTACGGAGTTACGTTTCA
>NC_061108.1:13091729-13109229 GCF_015104395.2 Macrobrachium nipponense
CCAAACTGGAAAGCCCCAGGTCCCGATGAAGTCCATGGATACTGGCTGAAAAACTTCAAGGCCCTACACCCACGAATAGCAGAACAACTCCAGCATTGTATCTCAAATCACAAGCACCCAAATGGATGACCACAGGAAGAACATCCTTAGTACAAAAAGACAAGAGTAAGGGAAATATAGCCAGTAAACTACCAAGGCCTATCACCTTGCCATACCAATAATGTTGGAAGTTACTAACAGGTATCATCAGTGAAAGGCCATATTCACAACTACCTAGAGGGCGAAAACCCAACCCACCATCCGTCTCCCCCACCAACAGAAAGGCTGCAGAAGGAAGTGTAGGGGCACAAAAGACCAGCTCCTGATAGCCAAAATGGTAATGAAGAACAGTAGGAGAAGGAAAACCAACCTAAGCATGGCATGGATAGACTATAAGAAAGCCTTCGACATGATACCACACACATGACTAATAGATGCCTGAAAATATGGGGCAGAGGAAAATACCATCAGCTTCCTCAAAAATACAATGCGCAACTGGAATACAATACTTACAAGCTCTGGAATAAGACTAGCAGAGGTTAATATCAGGAGAGGGATCTTCCAGGGCGACTCACTGTCCCCACTACTCTTCGTAGTAAGCCATGATTCCCATGACAAAAGTACTACAGAAGATGGATGCCGGGTACCAACTCAAGAAAAGAGGCAACAAAATCAACCATCTGATGTTCATGGACGACATCAAGCTGTATGGTAAGAGCATCAAGGAAATAGATACCCTAATCCAGACTGTAAGGATTGTATCTGGGGACATCAGGATGGAGTTTGGAATAGAAAAATGCGCCTTAGTCAACATACAAAAGGCAAGTAACGAGAACTGAAGGGATAGCTACCAGATGGAGCAACATTAAACACATAGATGAGACAGGATACAAATACCTGGGAATAATGGAAGGAGGAGATATAAAACACCAAGAGATGAAGGACACGATCAGGAAAGAATATATGCAGAGACTCAAGGCGATACTCAAGTCAAAACTCAACGCCGGAAAATATGATAAAAGCCATAAACACATGGGCAGTGCCAGTAATCGATTACAGCGCAGGAATAGTGGAATGGACGAAGGCAGAAACTTCCGCAGCATAGATCAGAAAACCAGGAAACAAATGACAATACACAAAGCACTACACCCAAGAGCAAATACGGACAGACTATACATAACACGAAAGGAAGGAGGGAGAGGACTACTAAGTATAGAGGACTGCGTCAACATCGAAAACAGAGCACTGGGGCAATATCTGAAAACCAGTGAAGACGAGTGGCTAAAGAGTGCATGGGAGAAGGACTAATAAAAGTAGACGAAGACCCAGAAATATACAGAGACAGGAGAAAGACAGAAAGAACAGAGGACTGGTGGCACAACAAACCAATGCACGGACAATACATGAGACAGACTAAAGAACTAGCAGCGATGACAATTGGCAATGGCTACAGAGGGGAGAGCTAAAGAAGGAAACTGAAGGAATGATAACAGCGGCACAAGATCAGGCCCTAAGAACCAGATATGTTCAAAGTACGATAGACGGAAATAACATCTCTCCCATATGTAGGAAGTGCAATACGAAAAATGAAACCATAAACCACATAGCAAGTGAATGCCCGGCACTTGCACAGAACCAGTACAAAAAGAGGCATGATTCAGTGGCAAAAGCCCTCCACTGGAGCCTGTGCAAGAAACATCAGCTACCTTGCAGTAATAAGTGGTACGAGCACCAACCTGAAGGAGTGATAGAAAACGATCAGGCAAAGATCCTCTGGGACTATGGTATCAGAACGGATAGGGTGATACGTGCAAACAGACCAGACGTGACGTTGATTGACAAAGTCAAGAAGAAAGTATCACTCATTGATGTCACAATACCATGGGACACCAGAGTGAAGAGAAAGAGAGGGAAAAAATGATAAGTATCAAGATCTGAAAATAGAAATAAGAAGGATATGGGATATGCCAGTGGAAATCGTACCCATAATCATAGAGCACTAGGCCACGATCCCAATATCCCTGAAAAGGAATCTAGAAAAAACTAGAGGCTGAAGGAGCTCAGGGACTCATGCAGAGGAGTGTGGATCCTAGAAACGGCACACATAGTAAGAAAAGTGATGGACTCCTAAGGAGGCAGGATGCAACCCGGAACCCCACACTATAAATACCACCCAGTCGAATTGGAGGACTGTGATAGAGCAAAAAAAAAAAAAAAAAAAAAAAAAAAAATAAAAAAAAAAAAAAAAAAAAAAAAAAAAAAAAAAAAAAACAAAAAAATAATAATAATAATAATCATAATAATAATAATAACAATATAATCATAAGAGCACTAGGCACGATCCCAAGATTCCCTGAAAAGGAATCTAGAAAAACTAGAGGCCGAAGTAGCTCCAGGACTCATGCAGAAGAGTGTGATCCTAGAAACGGCGCACACAGTAAGAAAAGTGATGGACTCCTAAGGAGGCAGGATACAACCCGGAACCCCATACTATAAATACCACCCAGTCGAATTGGAGGACTGTTATAGAGCAAAAAATAAAAAAATAAAATAAAAAATAATAATAATAATCATAAAATATTAACACAGCTATCTTTTCTTATCACGATTAATGATATATCATTTATCCAATTCACCCAATATCAATAAAAAAGTAAAGAAATGTATATTTAGATGTACGAGTGCTTGCATTTGTCATTGCTAAATCATACTAACGGTATGTCTGTTGAGCCATAACTAATGCAATACAGTTAGATTCATATGTACTATACAAACATACACACAGACACAAACACACACACATATATGTATATATAATGACTGGTAAAAAATGTTCTTTTACAACAAAATTCCATCTAAATAAAAGGAGCCCATTAAAAAGCCAAAATATATAAAGTAAGTACTATATTTCTCTCTCTGCAGGAAGAGAGAGACAGCAGTCTCTGAAGTATAGTACTTTCTACATTTGGGCGTTTTTATGGGCTCCTTTTATCATATATATATATATATATATATCTATATATATATATAGTATATATATAGTATGTGATGGTATGTATTTATGTATTTAATATATATATAGGATATATATATATGTGTGCTGTGGTGTGTGTGTGGTGTGTGGTGTGTGTGTGTGTGTCTACGTATGTATGTAATATGTACATTTACTAAAAATATGGCGGACAACGGTGGTTTGCGAGTAACGCAAGACTTAGAAAAAACAACACACACCCACCAACTGGGAAATTCACGTTCATTCGCCGCCATTTTGTGTCTTGGTGGTGCTTGCGTCACCAACAAGAATGCCTTGTAACCTTTCGCTTGTCTTATTTCTCTTGTCGTTCCCTCGTATTCTTAAAGTCCGTTGCATTTTCACATATTCCGTTCTTTTAAGTAGATTTTGTCGTTGTTGATTACTTTTTTTGAAAGTAGAACGTTAGTTAAAGAATGTATTAACACGAAAATCGAGGAGTTTGCAGGTAAATCTGACTATGGAATAAAAAGGTACTTGTATTTAAAGACTGAGAAACTCCTTGAACAAAACCAGTTCAGATATTGTTACCACATTCTTTGTAGCATTATAGTATCATTAGCACTATAGTAGATTCACATCACCCGTGAATTTGATGTCTACGACGCTCCTGATTGGCTGTTGACAAGCCAATCACAGGGCTGGAGACTCTCAGTCTCTCGAGAGAGTTCGCATAGGCAGGATGCGCGTTCCAGTTCTCCTGAGGAATCCGTCTTTTAAAAGTATTCCTCAGGAGAGGTGGAACATACATCCTGCCTATGTGAACTCTCTCAAGAGAGACTAAGAGTTTCCAGCCCTGTAACTGGCTTATCAACAGCCAGTCAGGAGCGTCGTAAGGGACTGGCCTAGACATCAAATGCACGGGTGTTGTTAATCTTCTATAGTAACATCAATCATTTTTATAGCGAGTCACTCAATATTCTGAATCAAGTAGAGCATCAGGCTCTGTATCACTTCCCCGTGCCATTCAGGTACTTAGAGAAACAATACCTTTTAGTACGTGAGGGACCTACTAAGCGAGATCGGTGGAAATCCTTATGCTTTGGGATTTTTACACCTGTCAGGATCTGACTTTAGCAGATGTAGATTGGGTCTGGGAAAAAACTCTGAAACCGGTTTCCTGATCTAGCGGTTTCATCCTTTTCCATATTATTTCTACCGTCATAAATCAGTTTATTCTCTTCATTATAATCCTGTTATGGAAGAGGTGTCGGGGAAGTACCATTTGTTTCGTAAGAGAGCGGGCAGTTTATCTCTTTTTCGTTTAATTTTGAAAGCCCTTCAGAAGCTTATGTATATATGTACATAGAATAAAATACGCTAAGTTTTACAATATATATGTATATATATATATATATATATATATATATATATATATATATATATATATATATATCGTAAACCTCGGCGTATTTATTCTTGATATAGATGGAATTCACATGAAGGCCGATGAAAAAGGAAATTAATGTAAAGGTAGCACGCTTACTTCTACTACTACTACTACTACTACTACTACTACTACTACTACTACTGATGCTACTGGGAAAGGTTGCTTCGTCTGAGAGAGAGAGAGAGAGAGAGAGAGAGAGAGAGAGAGAGAGAGAGAGAGATAAACGAATTGGTTTGTCACAATTTCATCCAAAAGCCCTTGCATTTTGAGTGTATCGTACCATGACTTCGGGGCACTTTCATAACCGCCCTGAACTTTGGGCCTGGGCGAGATAGAAGAGCCTTCCCCCAACAGTTGTTACAAGTCACTAAACATCGGTGCAATGCCTGATTAGAGCCGAATAGATTTCGGTGTTTAGCTACGGAAATCTCGCTGAGTAACGGCCAGGGGATCGGGTAAAAAAGCAGTCCGCTGGAACGAGGTTCCATGTTTTTTTTTTCTTTCTTTCTTTCTTTAGCGCTAGGTGGAAAGTTGCTTTGCAGGATGCAATGCAAACAAGACACAGAGGCAACTTTCAATTAGGTCCGACGAACGAATTCGAGTTCATTCACTCCTGCTGCTGCAGAGTCCTTGAGTGGGCCGATTTGCCGAAGAACGCTTGCCACTCCGCGGAGGGCCCCAGTGGGCTGGTGGTGGTCTTAGTGGGTCGTGGGCTGGAAGGACGACAAACCAAAACACGTAGTCGAACATTACCGTCATTAGCAGATTATGTAAAGCAGGCTTTAAGAATGAGCTGCGTAAGGCTGGCGGTTCGGGAGAACCTACATACATAAGGCTGGTGGTTCAGGGGTTCGTAAGCGCTAAGGGGGTTGATCCTTACGTCCAATTACTAATAAGTTGACCAGATTTCCCAAATGCAAATTGCTCCCACCAAGCCGTTTCCTCTGGTGTTTATCACACTGCGCCCACTTCGTGAGCTATTTCAGATTAGGTGGACCATTGGTCAGTTCTCGAAAAAAGTAAGTTTCTTACTGTTCAGGGAATGTAATTCGCTTTGACGCGCAGAAAACACCGAGGCGTCAAATTAGCAGATATACATCGATCACTATAACAAGAAAATGAATTTAAAAGAAAAAGACAATTACGATTACGAACTGCCCAAAGAATGAAGACACAGTATTAAAAGAAAATCGAAGGACTAAGATGTACTGTTAATCAAACCAGTTAACCCATGGCATGAATTATGTGTGTAATGAAGCCGAACATTTACTTATGTATTTATGCATAAGCATACATGTCCACTTAAATCAGACACGAAGATACATGCTCAATATACCGAGCATTTGTCTCTATGCGTCGACGGTCACAGACAGACAGTATCTTCGTTTATGATTGTCACAGTACTTTTTTCTTTTTTATCTGTTTTTTATTTTGTTTTATTTTTATTTTATTTTTTATTTTTAGTTTATTTTTTTTTTTTTTTATTTTTTTTTTTTTTGTGCTAATCATATGAACTTTTATCTCCGCGGCGAATTTTTTTCCTTCATCTTCGTACATTCTCTTTCCTCGACATACTTCGCTAACCTGCTTAGAATTCCCCTTTCCCTTTTGCAACAACCAGTGCTAAGTCATTCTCCTTTTGCATTTTCTTCTCCCTCTGCTTCTTCTACTTCTACTTCTCCTTCATCTTCTTCTTCTTCTTATTTGGAATTATAATCTCACGGCTTCTCAGTCATCTTTCCAGACTGCTTTTACTTTCTGAGGAGGGCAATTTTTCTTATTAGGACCTTACCTGCTGCCAGCTTTTGTTCTTTTTTAATTAATTTATTTAGTATCGTCTATTTTTTTTCAGTACTTGAAAAATGAAAGTGTTTCCAATCTTCATTGCGTATTTTTTTGACGCTCCTCCAAATCATTATTCTCCTGAGCCTCATTCTTCTTCTTCCTAATTACGTCCTTTCATTTTCATTTTCCTCTTCTTCCACTTACCCTTTCAGTTTTACCTTTCTTTTATTTTATTACCTAAGAGTCTCCATTGGCCACCTTCCTATAATATGAATTTTGTCATCTTATTCGGCCTATTTATACCTCACTTTCATTCCTTTCTATCCTCCTCTCTTCACTGTCCATCTTGCATTCTTGTATATTCCCTTTCACTTCGGCATTTGCTTTCTCCATCTCATTAGGTCTGTTCTTCGCCTTTTTTTTCTTTTTTTTCTGCTGCATTACTTATTTATCATGGTTAGTTCCTATTCCTCTCCTTCCCTCTTTCTTATCCCCCTCGTTCTGATGGTAAGTTGTCATTCGTTTCTTCTCGCGAAAACCCTTATTCTCCTTGTCATTTTTATTTTTATGAAATACTCTCTCTCTCTCTCTCTCTCTCTCTCTCTCTCCTCTCTCTCTCTCTCTCTCTCGGTCAACATATATGAAAATATATTAATTCCGTGGTAGAGCGAATTAGATATTAAAGGACATTTGTAGCTCGATGTATGTATATGAATCATATATAAATATATATATATATATATATATATATATATATATATATATATATATATATATGTGTGTGTGTGTGTGTGTGTGTGTGTGTGGTGTGTGTGTGTGTGTGTGTGTTTTGTCCTTAGTCAAACCTCTTCTTGATCTTTCATTTGGATATCTTGCCTCCAGAAATTCCCCCACTGTCCATGTGATTTCCCTTAATCTATATTTTCCCTTTGCTGGTTGTAAATAAAGCACACAAAACAGGAAGGAGAGCAAAGCCTGGGCTCCCCCCTAAAAGCCATCGTGTGGGCACTAATCCCTCCCCAAGAAGACCCGCCCACCTTTGAACTTTACACGGGGCATCGCAGGACATTGCTAAGATTTTAATTGCGCAGAGAATTTACCACAGCGAGCGGACTGGATGCCCTCACCCACTACCCCAGGGACCGTTCCCAAATAAGGGGGCATACCCTTATTCATTATGCTAATTTTAAATACCCGGTCCTTATTCGTTATTCAGGGGTGGCTCGTTGCGGGAAGAGACGAGGCGCGCTTGAGTACAAAACTCGTGTAGGTACTTGAAATTCCTTCGCTGACTGGAATTTATACTAATGTAAACTGTTTGATAAGAAAGCACTCGGGCAGAGACGAAAGTGACGAATGCTAATTCGTTATTCAGAGCAAGTAGTAAGGCTCCTAAACTTGCAAGGACGAACATTTGGGAGAAGACCCGGGCCTGCGGTGGATTTTTTATTCCTTATTTTTTTTTTTTTTTTTTTTGCCTTTTTCGGCGGAATGTAACCGCTATTATTTCTTTATCTCGAACAATGGTGGAAAGCAGGATCTGATTACCATACAATGATTCATAACTTGACATCGGGGCTGGGCGATTCGTCTGAAGAGTTCTGTATGTTTGATGTTTGGTGACAGTGCTTTGAATCGCCGTCACGTAAACATGTGCACAGTATAATACTAGTTCATTTGTATACAAACCTTGGCAAACAGTGTAGATATATATATATATATATATATATGTGTGTGTGTGTGTGTGTGTGTGTGTGTGTCTGTGTGTGTGTGTGTGTGTGGTGTGTGTATACTAACAGGACCTCATTGAAACCTGATAGTATTAAAACTTTTTTTGAATAAATATCTCCGCTTGATATCATCCAGTTTCCGTGAGGTCGTGTTAGTAATTGTATTAATGCACAGAACAATATATATATATATATATATATATATATATATATATATATATATATATATATATATATATATATATATATATATATATATATATATATATATATATATATATATATATATATATATATATGTGTGTATGTATGTATGTATATATATCCTTCGAGGTTGATTCGGTCAGTTTCCTGAGTACTGATGTAACATTTAATTTTCAGATGAATAATTTTACGAAACTGGTTTTCTTCCCATTGGCTTGATTGAGCTGTAGATCTTGGTTTTTCTCGGCTTATCCATAAACTCTTCTAAGAGTAAAACAACTACTTTATTTAGTTCCGTAAATTCTAAACAAAAAGTGAGAAATTATCATCTCTTTGATAAGATTCGTGAGGTCGCATGATGTAAGTATCATAAGGTTGGGAGAGCGATATGCGTTCAAGTAAGTCAATCGTTAACAAAATTGTCAACAAAGATTTAGCGAACCATTTTTGATTGAGAAAGGAGAAGAGGAAAAAAAAGGTGAAAGAAAAGTTAAAGTTTTTTTTCTTTAAGACTTATTTAAGATGACCAGTTTGTGAAGAGGATTCAGGAGACGGAAAGACGGGTGGAATTTTAGTAGTGTGAAAGAGTCTACATACAAAAGTTAATATCTTAAGGGTTGATGAAGAATATTGATGAGGAACTTAAAGACTCTACCAAGAGGTAAACGAACCATTTCCAGAGCAAATAGAACAAGGAAAGTTTCCGATTTATCACTTCGCTGTTTGAGGAATATCTCTAAAATTCTTAATTTCAACGTATTATTTATTTTTCGCTGTTTGAGGAATATCTCTAAAATTCTTAATTTCATCGTACTATTTATTTTTCGAAGTAAGAAAAAATGATTTTCCAAGTGATCATGCGAGACAATTATCGCTCTTGATTTCATTTGTCTCTTGACTCCTTGTGAATAACGCTTTTATCCACTTAGCCTCCTTCTCCAAACTCCAGAATATTCACGTAGCCCCGTTCTCCAAACTCCAGAATATCCACGGAGCCTCCTTCTCCAAACTCCAGAATATTCACGTAGCCCCCTTCTCCAAACTCCAGAATATCCACGTAGCCCCCTTCTCCAAACTCCAGAATATTCCCTCCACCCAGTTCTTTTTATTGGTCCTCAAGCATTCCCCGCTAGACGACTCATAAACCTTTCTCCCTGATCCTTGCGTTTTCTTTCTTTTCTCAATACTTGACAGACACATCACTCTGCAGAGGTCATGACCTCTGTGACTGCAGCGAATATGTCTTTCCTCCTCCTCCTCCTCCTCCTCCTCTCCTCCTCCTCCTCCTCCTCCTCAAGCTTTCTCTCCCGCTCATTCTTGGCTTGAATTTTTGTCTTAGCCTCAGCCATCCATCCAGCCAAGGGGAAGGAGATTTTGCCTTTGCACTTCTCTTGAGAATCGAGTATCCTTTATTTCTACTGCAGGATTGACCAAGTCTCCTGCGTTGCTGAAATTTAATCTGATTTTCAAAATTTTCTTTCAATTGTTATAATTTTCAATATTTTCACTATTTGTTCTCAATCTTATTACTGCCATTATCAATACTATGAATACTACTTCTTCTACTTCTTCAGCAGCTGGTTGGATAGTGTTGATTATCATTATTATCATGCTATCTCCTGTATCTAGATTGTGTGTATTGTATTGCCTCTATTTCTATATTCCATGTATATGTCCCTGAGCTGAAATAAAGGTTATTACTATTGTTACTCTTTTATTCTTACAATACTTTTAGATATTTCCTTCCACGGTAATCAGCTAAAGTATTCAGACCAGTTTGCATTCCAGCGTAGTTCCTTAAGGAATGTGACTTTACGAGCTGGTGTCATTGTTTTTTTGTTATTATTATTATTATTGGAATTTTTAAACATGTACGCTGTCGTTATTGTGGACACAAATGTCGGAGTTCATTATATATCAAAATGACCACCCACACTTGCTGAGTAATATTCCATTAACTTATTTTCCAAAATTACCGAAATACTGGGAACTTCATAAAACGGAAAATGTAACCCACACATTGCAGATTAACAAAACAGATTCCACAAGATAGGAGCTATTAGAGTCCCAATGATTGGTGATTCTGTCTACAGGACTCTAAGATACTTACATGGTCGCTTTATAGGACTCTAAGGTATTTTCATGGTCGTTCTTTAGGACTCTTAAGATACTTACATGGTCAATCCATAGGACTCTAAGATACTTACATGTGCGTCCTACAGGACTCTAAGACACTTCTATGATCGTTCTATAGGACTCTAAGATACTTTCATGGTCGTTCTGTAGGACTCTAAGGTACTTTCATGGTCGCTCGATAGGACTCTTAAGACACTTCCATTGTCGTTCTATACGACTCCAAAGCACTTTCATGACCATTCTTAATATCTTTAAAGTTAATTTGTTAATCAAATGTATTGGTATTGGCTCCATTCATTTATATCTGTTATGCTATGATTTTGTATCTATATTTGTTATTCGTGCATCAGCCTCCTTCCCCATGAGTAGTTTTAACGCTTAGTGATCTGTTCTCTCATGCGTTGTTTTCTTGAGTCATTTATCATTTGTTCTGTCCTCTTCTACCTTCGCTTCAGAAGCAAATTTCGTTCCTCACACTGAATGTCTGTACCTTAGTTTATACGCAGGTGTCAAACTTTTGTGGGAAAAACAAAGAAATTCTAATGGCATATCTACTTCGAGAAAAAGTTGGGTGCCCTAGTTTCAGAGTTCGGGAAATCTCTCTCTCTCTCTCTTCTCTCTCTCTCTCTCTGTATATATTTATATATATATATATATATATATATATATATATATATATATATATTTATATATATATATATCTATATATATACACACACACACACACACACACTTACTTCAGTAGTTACCTTTGATAGAAAAATATTGACCTAATGGAGTTCAAATAGATTAACTTGTTTACTCCGTAAGTCAGGCAGTAGTTTTTCAAATTCTACAGATTTCTTCAGCCTTGTTTGATGAAAAAAACTACTGGTTGCAGTCTCAGTTGTTATAAGAACTTCAAGATGAAGTTCTTGGCTTTAATCTAATCATAGTCTACGTTTGGTTGGCGAAAAGTCTGCTTATGAGTGCGCCGGCAGTTGAAATAATAGAAATGATAATTCGGAAAATTTTCAATTTGTGTGGAATCCTATCTGCCATCTCTGATGATATTCTTAGGCATCTTACCTGTGGATGCTGAAGTGAAACACCCTTTAGGTCTCACAGGATTCCCGTTAGGATTAACGGCTTAGACAAGCACCAGAGAGAAGAGAATAGAGAAGAAGATGGATAAACTTGAAAAGGAACCGCAAGAATGAAAACACAGCTGCGAAAGGAAAGGTTGTCCATAAACCATAAGTAGTTTTACCGGAATGAAGCTGTGAAGAAGAAGAATAGATTGTTTGTTTGTTTGTATGGTGTTTTTACGTTGCATGGAACCAGTGGTTATTCAGCAACGGGACCAACGGCTTGACGTGACTTCCGAACCACGTCGAGAGTGAACTTCTATCACCAGAAAAATAATAGATTGTGTGAGGCATTACAGAGAGAGAAATTGAGGAAACCAGTTATCAGGAAAAAAGCATCATCCCTTACGATCATCCAGCTACTACGGCAGTTCTTGCAATGATAGCTAAAAAAAGAAAGAAAAAAAATGTGAAATCCCCTGTCACATGCTAAGGTTAGCACCGTGTCGGCGTAGTCTACCAGTCTGATTTAATCTTGTCAAAAAAAAAAAAACTACATCGTATTAACCGATATCAGCAAAAAGGAGGCAAAGTTATCATAGACTACTCAAAGGATTAGATATTACCGCTGAAGCGTAAACTATGTCAATATCCGATGAGGAAAGAGACATATGATCATAAAAGCACAACTTTGCAGTAGAATATTGATAGCGTCAAGCAATGACTGGAAATAAGAGTTTACAAATCTACGACCTATTGCCAAGTATTTTACGCCAGCTAATACTCGCACCTTTTCACTGAAAACCCGCCATTTTCTGATCACAATCGATTTCTCCTGTAACTGAAAATCACCGCCTTTTATCGAAATTTATCACTTTCCCGGATGTAGCAATACAATCTTTTTTTGTTTTTTGCCATGATAACCTCAGTATCTTACCTCCTCAGCCAACGGCTTTTTAAATATCTAACTTTCTCGAAGATTTGATCAACGAAACAGAATAAAGAAGAATTTAGGGTGCTGGAAAGTATGTATAGACAGGGTAAGGAAGAGAGAGAGAGAGAGAGAGAGAGAGAGTGAGAGAGAGAGAGAGAGAGAGAGAGAGAGAGAGAGAGAGAGAGAGAGAGAGAGAGAGATGTACTTAAGCATGCGTGTATTTATGTGCATATAGTCCAATAAACACGAAAATGTATATGTATATACATATCACTCGTCTTAAGAGCTACTCATCCTAATCATTATATTCTCATTGTTACTGAGAGAGAGAGAGAGAGAGAGAGAGAGAGAGAAGACGAGAGAGAGAGAGAGAGAGAGAGCAGCAAGGAAGAAGACAGTGAAGGGGGGGGGGGCGGCGGGATGGGGGGATGGAGTTGATAGGGAGAGGGGAGAAACCATCCCGTTTGAGACCAAGGAAGATATATGAAGCCTTTGCAGAAAAGTAAAAAGTCCGGGTAAAAAGGCCACTAGACACTGAATAGATATCTGGGATGCCTCGACTTACAATGGATCGGAATGCCATCGCTGGATAGCTCAGGCGGATTTCGATAGATGGTCAATTTCCATTCAATACCCCTCGGGATCTTCGTCCCAAATGTGGGTATTTACACTTTGTATGCAGCGTTCACAACACTGTAACTTCACTAATATTATCATCATTCCCCTGTCCTCCGAGAAGGAAATTTGTATGTTATTTGAATGTGAAAGCATTTTAAGTGAGCAGTTTTATATATTATACATATGTGTGTGTGTGTGTGTATAAATTGAGAGAGAGAGAGAGAGAGAGGAGAGAGAGAGAGAGAGAGAGAGAGAGTGATTATAGCCTTACGCCTTATTTTTGTTCAAGTGGGCGACGCCAGAAGTGTACGTCTAGCTTCCGTGTAAACATAGGCAAGTATAATATTACCCTTCAGCCTAAACTGCAAAATAAAGAGCATGTTCCCAAAATCTGGCGTTTTGGCTAGTTAGCCGCGTTCAGAGGTCCCCACCAGACCTCTCAGATTCTTTGCCATGCTAACTTTATAAACATGACATATCAACCATTAAAATCACATTCTTTAGATGTTTGTTTCCATTAAACCATAGCGTATTTTTCATGTATTTATCGCCGAAAACAAGACTTAATGAGATATAATATGTAGATTGTGATATAAACGTATATCATCTACTTTATTCCTCAAAGATGAGTTCTTTATGTTGTCTGTGGAAGGTGTTTTGCATATATTGCTAATCTTGTGAGGAATGGATAATAATGCCTTAACATTAAAAATATTTAATCAACCATACATCTTGTTGAGATCTCTACCTCTCTGTTATTTATATACACACATGCGCATACGCACAATACACTGCACATACTCACATAATTTTTTTTACATTTTTTTCAACAAGAAAGTCCCAAGTTCGAAGTTCTTATATGGAACATCTCTGTCGTCTGCTTTAATTCACTCTCCGGCAACGTAACGCTTGCTCATCAATAATCTGTTCGTTGACTTTCAATTCAAGAAATTCTGCCCAATCAGTTTCTGACAGGTGTTTCATATGCATTGGTCCCGTCAGCGGTATCTGTCAAGATCACAAATCTTATAAAGAAAACTAATACTGTTTTTCTTATTTGGACTGGATCTCATACAAATGTTCAAGGAGATATACAAAAGCCATTTGTCTCGAGTAATAAATTGCTCCGAGAGCAATTTATTAGCCTTTTTATTTGGTTAACAAAATCCTTTTTTGTGGCTGGGGGCACGAACTGAGAACAGCCCTGAGTAGCTTGTCTCGCAAAGAAACCGAGGAAAGCGAATCGTGGTTTTAAATCAATAATCCATAATCAAATCAGGACGAAAGGAAAGTTTAAAATCCACCACGACGGTCATTAATTTTCTTTTCCTTTGCTCGTTTTCTTTTCACGGGATGCTGCTATAAATCCTGCAAATGATCGTACCACGCCCATCTTTCCATCTACGGAAGCGCAAAGCAATTATGTCGCCGTTGGTTCATGCTTACTTTCGTTAAATATATGATTTATTGTAATATGTGTTTTCTACGTCATTGTATTCACTCAAACAGCCAATTAGTAAACCTCAGTCTTCAAGTCATAAATTTTCGCTGATTTATTCCTAAGTAATTATCTAAATTTACACGTCATTGGTGAAATCCTGTTGTGCGGTAATTGATGACAGATGGAAACTGCTCCATGCCACGAGGGTTTCAAAATTGAATATAGATGGCGAATGTTATTTTTTCTTAAGCTAGATTGTTTATTATTCACGATGAACCATGCATGATATATAAGACGGATAAGATAATTGTCTAGAATTAAAGATGGCACAGGGCAGGAATTAAATTAGCACAATAAACACATTTAGGCCACCGCATATTAGAAAAATTCAAGTATGAATGTGACATTTCAATCTTTGGGATCATTGAAACCACTCAAGAATAGTCGGGTAAATTACTCGATTCGAAGAAAGTTTGTCCATCTGGTTAACTTCCCCATCGAATTGTTGGGGATGGAGATAGTTACTACACTGTAGTTGGCACATTCACGAGCTCTGTAAATACTGGGCTAATGAAAACCAAAATCACTGCCAGCACCTATTGTCCCAGCTTTTTTCAAAGACTAATAATATACCTGGTTTTCGCTCTCTGAAGGACATTATCATCTGCAGAAGACAATACTACAGTGTCTTGCTTATACTACGGTTCAATTTTTTAGTTCTGAAACAAGTCATTCTCATTTATATTTGGTGATCTGTGTAGAGAGAACTTTATAGTCGACCGATATGCAGTGGCTTGAAACTCTTTTTTTAATAAGTATTAATTTGCTCGAAAGATTAATTTGTTCACATAACACAAAGATAGTGGTGGGCTGTAAGTGGTCTCAAGAGGACTAGTGTGGACTTTTAGACTTGGCCCAGACGAAAATTTCTTAAATACACCAAAGTATTTAGAAAGTAATTTTGCTGATTCATAACCATATACTGTCATTGCACACGAGGTATGACAATAGCATGTGAGTATATGTTCTTTAATGGATATTAAAAGCTTTCGAACCTTGTATTAGGTTCATCTAGTACAAGGTTCGAAAGCTTTTAATATCCATTAAAGGCCATACACTCACATGCTATATTATTGTGGACCTGCAACCAATGACATCTATAAGGTGATCAGAGGGCAACGCGAAAGTCCGTTAAGAAATTCATATATAGCAAAATACGAAATATCATATGCAATTTCAATCATTTTTTAAGCGTCATAGAAAACATCAAATAATTTTACATGTTTTTTTTTAAATATTCAAATGAATGGATAATTAAAGATGATGTGAAAACAGAGCAGCACAATGGGCTATACAGAAAATGTCCACTTTCTTTCCCTAGAATTTTGTTTACCATAATTGTTGCGTCTCTTTAATCAGTATTCAGTGGAATTCGAAAACCTTCATAAGATTTTTCAAAGTATGTTGTGCTCAATATCGTGTTACGACGAGAAAATATTCCAACTCCCATTAAACTTCCTCTTTGGAGCTGAACTATCGCGCGCTTTTCTCACTTCTAGATTTTGTTTATTTGTCTGGAGTGGTAGATGTTGTCTTTGCTTGCAGGAAAATAAATTATTTAGTTTTTTGCTAGACTATATATATACACGTATGTATATATATATATATATATATATATATATATATATATATATATTATATATATATATATACACACATCTCGTCGGCATCCGTTTCCTTCACATTTTCCGCATCAAAATACTATGATCTTATTTTTCCCAAAGCTAACCTTGCTACAATAGCCATGTCATTTTCTATATTTTCATCTTAGTGATGTAAACCATTCATACTAATAGCTGCTACCTTTCTTTCCCCATTCATTACCTATCGATGTGTACATTTTAGGTTTGTGCATAGAGGGTAATTCAACAATTCCCTACGTCCCAATTTCGCGTTCAGACTCATTCTTCTATGCTTCTAAACCTTTCGCCAAAATCATTCTGCTTTCCTTACTTAAACGTGTCCTTAATTTACCTCTTGTCTCATTCAGTGGTCATCTAATAAGATATATTATCCCCCAAAATTTCAACTATTTCCGTTCTACTATCATCTGCTTTTATCTCCCTCCACTTTTACCAGTCTCTGCTGCTTCTCTTCACTTTTGTAAATGAACGGTATATCTGTGAACGTCAGTTACCTCACAGATATTTACTGCTCATTTTCTTATCCTCAAATATGCGCCTTCACCTTTTGCCTCGATAAAGTTATGAACTACATTGCAGAAATCAAACAACTTTGTCCTAAACCCTCTTTCCCTGCCCCCGTGTTCTAGAGTACGATTCCTTTGTCTTTCCTTTACAATGAAAAAAAAAAAAAAACATAGACCTTCACTTCCGATTTTCCTATCCAAAATTTTGAAAACTATCTCCTCAACTAAAGCTAAATTCTATTTGCATTTTCTCTTCAATAAGATTTTGATTAGATATTCAGCCAGCCACTCCATTCCTCGCCATTGCATCCATCAACTTGCTTTTTCACCAACTCCCAACTAACACATAATTTAAAATAACTCTTCTCTGCATCATTTTTTCCTGCCCGCTTATGTCAGCGCCTTTTAACAATGGCCGTTGTGGTTATTTTTCCAGCTTTCAGTCATATAAAAACGTATAATGTACTGGAATGTATTTGGTAAATTTTTATACTTCTGACAGCTAGTAAACAGTCATTTAAATCTTGTCCTTACCTTTAGGACAAGCCACTGGATGCCTAAGTAACCGAAGATAAAGGCGTAACCTAACGGTTTCTGATTAGCTATCTCTCCCTTATCTCAATTGTCTTTTTATGAGAGGAGAATGGTGTGGAAAGAGTATTAGGCTTACACCTTACATTTAAGATAAGCAAAAGAAAGAAAGATAAAAGTACTGGCTGGTGTAGACGGTAAACTTTCGTTGGGTTTGCAAGACAATACCTTTGATAAGACTGATGTAATTTGAGATATTTTGCATTCCTTTGCGATCAGTATCAAAATCTGCGAAAATGTATTACGTCAGCAGTATATTACTCACATCGGAAGGCAGCTCTGCGTGTTTGGTCTGAAAGTACTCCGTGTGTACTCTTTGGATTTT